>NC_089847.1:5240932-5540932 GCF_035609145.1 Eleutherodactylus coqui | reverse complement strand
GTTTCTACAGTGTGCGCAGTGCTGTAATGAGAGCCGAGCTGTGACTGGTTTCTACAGTGTGTGCAGTGCTGTAATCAGAGCCAAACTATGACTGGTTTCTACAGTGTGTGCAGTGCTGTAATCAGAGCCAAACTATGACTGGTTTCTACAGTGTGTGCAGTGCTGTAATGAGAGCCAAACTATGACTGGTTTCTACAGTGTGCGCAGTGCTGTAATGAGAGCCGAGCTGTGACTGGTTTCTACAGTGTGCGCAGTGCTGTAATGAGAGCCGAGCTGTGACTGGTTTCTACAGTGTGCGCAGTGCTGTAATGAGAGCCAAGCTGTGACTGGTTTCTGCAGTGTGCGCAGTGCTGTAATGAGAGCTGAGCTGTGACTGGTTTTTGCAGTGTGTGCAGTGCTGTAATGAGAGCCGAGCTGTGACTGGTTTCTGCAGTGTGCGCAGTGCTGTAATCAGAGCCAAACTATGAGTGGTTTCTACAGTGTGCGCAGTGCTGTAATGAGAGCCGAGCTGTGACTGGTTTCTACAGTGTGCGCAGTGCTGTAATGAGAGCCGAGCTGTGACTGGTGTCTACAGTGTGCGCAGTGCTGTAATGAGAGCCAAGCTGTGACTGGTTTCTGCAGTGTGCGCAGTGCTGTAATGAGAGCCGCAGTGTTACTGGTTTATGCAGTGTGCGCAGTGCAGTAATGAGAGCCGAACTGTGACTGGTGTCTACAGTGTGTGCACAGTGCAGTAATGAGAGCCGAGCGGTGACTAGTTTCTGCAGTGTGCGCAGTGCTGTAATGAGAGCCGAGCTGGGACTGGTTTCTACAGTGTGCGCAGTGCTGTAATGAGAGCCGAGCTGTGACTAGTTTCTGCAGTGGGCGCAGTGCTGTAATGAGAGCCGAGCTGTGACTGGAGTCTACAGTGTGCGCAGTGCTGTAATGAGAGCCGAGCTGTGACTGGTTTCTGCAGTGTACGCAGTGCTGTAATGAGAGCCGAGCTGTGACTGGTTTCTACAGTGTGCGCAGTGCTGTAATGAGAGCCGCAGTGTGACTGGTTTCTGCAGTGTACGCAGTGCAGTAATGAGAGCCGAGCTGTGACTAGTTTCTGCAGTATGCGCAGTGCAGTAATGAGAGCCGAGCTGTGACTGGTTTCTGCAGTGTGCGCAGTGCTGTAATGAGAGCCAAGCTGTGACTGGTGTCTGCAGTGTGCGCAGTGCTGTAATGAGAGCCACACTGGTTTCCACAGTGTGCGCAGTGCTGTAATGAGAGCCAAGCTGTGACTGGTTTCTGCAGTGTGCGCAGTGCTGTAATGAGAGCCACACTGGTTTCCACAGTGTGCGCAGTGCTGTAATGAGAGCCAAGCTGTGACTGGTTTCTGCAGTGTGCGCAGTGCAGTAATGAGAGCCAAACTATGACTGGTTTCTGCAGTGTGTGCAGTGCTGTAATCAGAGCCAAACTATGACTGGTTTCTACAGTGTGTGCAGTGCTGTAATGAGAGCCAAACTATGACTGGTTTCTACAGTGTGCGCAGTGCTGTAATGAGAGCCGAGCTGTGACTGGTTTCTACAGTGTGCGCAGTGCTTTAATGAGAGCCGAGCTGTGACTGGTTTCTGCAGTGTGCGCAGTGCTGTAATCAGAGCCAAACTATGAGTGGTTTCTACAGTGTGCGCAGTGCTGTAATGAGAGCCGAGCTGTGACTGGTTTCTACAGTGTGTGCAGTGCTGTAATCAGAGCCAAACTATGACTGGTTTCTACAGTGTGTGCAGTGCTGTAATCAGAGCCAAACTATGACTGGTTTCTACAGTGTGTGCAGTGCTGTAATGAGAGCCAAACTATGACTGGTTTCTACAGTGTGCGCAGTGCTGTAATGAGAGCCGAGCTGTGACTGGTTTCTACAGTGTGCGCAGTGCTGTAATGAGAGCCAAGCTGTGACTGGTTTCTGCAGTGTGCGCAGTGCTGTAATGAGAGCTGAGCTGTGACTGGTTTTTGCAGTGTGTGCAGTGCTGTAATGAGAGCCGAGCTGTGACTGGTTTCTGCAGTGTGCGCAGTGCTGTAATCAGAGCCAAACTATGAGTGGTTTCTACAGTGTGCGCAGTGCTGTAATGAGAGCCGAGCTGTGACTGGTTTCTACAGTGTGCGCAGTGCTGTAATGAGAGCCGAGCTGTGACTGGTGTCTACAGTGTGCGCAGTGCTGTAATGAGAGCCGAGCTGTGACTGGTGTCTACAGTGTGCGCAGTGCTGTAATGAGAGCCAAGCTGTGACTGGTTTCTGCAGTGTGCGCAGTGCTGTAATGAGAGCCGCAGTGTGACTGGTTTATGCAGTGTGCGCAGTGCAGTAATGAGAGCCGAGCGGTGACTAGTTTCTGCAGTGTGCGCAGTGCTGTAATGAGAGCCGAGCTGGGACTGGTTTCTACAGTGTGCGCAGTGCTGTAATGAGAGCCGAGCTGTGACTGGTTTCTGCAGTGGGCGCAGTGCTGTAATGAGAGCCGAGCTGTGACTGGAGTCTACAGTGTGCGCAGTGCTGTAATGAGAGCCGAGCTGTGACTGGTTTCTGCAGTGTACGCAGTGCTGTAATGAGAGCCGAGCTGTGACTGGTTTCTACAGTGTGCGCAGTGCTGTAATGAGAGCCGCAGTGTGACTGGTTTCTGCAGTGTACGCAGTGCAGTAATGAGAGCCGAGCTGTGACTAGTTTCTGCAGTATGCGCAGTGCAGTAATGAGAGCCGAGCTGTGACTGGTTTCTACAGTGTGTGCAGTGCTGTAATGAGAGCCGAGCTGTGGCGGGTTTCTACAGTGTGTGCAGTGCTGTAATGAGAGCCGAGCTGTGACTGGTTTCTAGTTTTCTGTTCTTTGTCTCCAGGATGGGACAGATTGGAGCCGTTCCTGGCGGCATCTGAGAAGATACGAGGAGGAGAGATGGGCTCCTGCGATGCGTCTGTACGAGTGCTTCGTGACCTCATATATAGCCCCATAATGTGTCATTTACAGCGCAGTCTACATTGTGCTGTGTTTTGTAGGATACGCTGATAATGATGGAAATGGAGCGTCTTCTCATAAAGAAGCATGCGGAGGAGGTGCTGGATATGGGAGTAACAGGGGACAGCTCCCCGAAAAGACGCCGGCAGCTACTAAAGTGAGTGGGTCTGTGGGTACCCTTCCATACAGGGACATTTTTCATCCATATAACTACCCATATTCTATATGTTAAGGGCGGATCTCCCAGAATACCTGCTAGACTTTGGATACGTCATCATTGGAGAAGTCCGATCACATGTTATTAAAGTCACCAACACGGGACATTTTCCAGTGTCTTTTCGGGCAGACCGGTCTGGACTAGCAGGCTCAGGTAACAACTTCTGCCCCCCACGATGGTGAATTACCAGTGATAACCCCTGCCTTCTGCCTCATGTAGGGTTTATAGTGGAGTTAGACCGCGTCAAGAATCTGCCATGCTGTCAGACTGAGATATTCCAGGTCATGTTTGATCCTCTGGCCGCCAATCTGAGTCTGGGAGCAGTTGATGCGATTATGCACATTCAGGTGAGGTCTCAGACCTGCTCGCACCTCCGGATCTTGTTTCTTAGCCCTTGGCTGATGGAGTGTTGTGCATCTTGGCAGGTGAGTGGAGGTCCCCGGTTCTCTGTCCGCCTGCGGGCGCTGGTTACTATGCCATCTCTATGTGTTTCGGATGAGCGGGTGGAGTTTAGTCCTGTGCAGTGCGGCCATTGTCAGATCCGCACCGTTCAGCTCTGTAACCAGCTTCCTGTGCCCTGTGAGTGGTCGGTGATGTCCCAAGAAGCTGAAGTCAAGGTACTTTTATTAGCCTGTGTCCGTCAACTGCAGACTCCTCCAAGGGATGAAGACTAAGTGCTTATTGTTCCTGTTCTCTGCAGATGGACAAACATCTCCCCATGTATCTTCGCAAGAAGCTGAGGCAAGAAGCTAAGCCTAAAGCTGCCATCTTTGAGATCATCCCAGCACACGACCTTCTGCTTCCTGGGCAGAAAAAGAATGTGGAGATAAAGTTCACACCACAGGAAGAGGTAAAGTAGGAGATGAGAGGGTACAGGAGGGCGGGAAATTCAGGATTGTTGGTTCTATATAATGACCGGGGTCCATTACTCTCCCTGTAGAAGCTATACAGTCAACGTCTGGTCCTTCAGGTCGCTCAGAGCAGTCAGCGAGTGCTGATACTGGTACAAGGCCAAGGCCTGGAGCCGTGCCTAGAATTTACCCCCAGTGTTCTGGAGCTGAGACCTGTTCTGCCCTTCAGTCCAGGAGACGATGCGGAGGTTCTGGTGAGAAATCCCTGCAGGTTTCCTATTGAGTTCTACTCTCTGGAGATGGACAAGGAGTATGTGGAGGAGGAGAAGGTAACGACCAATTTTCTGCTGATTTCTGGGATTAGTTGCTCATCATTCTGGTGATCTCTGCAACCTATTGATCATTCTGGTGGTCACTGGGATCTGTCACTGACCACTGTCGATCTCTGGGATCTGTTGCTGATCATTTTGATGATCTTTGGGATCTGTCACTGATCATTCTGGTGATCTCTGGGATCTTTTGCTTATCACTCTGGTGATCTCTGGAATCTCTTGTTGATCACTCTGGTGTGTTTGATGCAGATTCTGCAGATGCTTAAGGGCTATGATGCTCAGAACACTTTGCTGCTTCCACTGCGATCCCCCGGAGAGAAGCTTCCCCCTGAAATCCTGGACTACTATGAGAAGAGACGGCTGCAGGAGGAGGAGGCAAGAAGGTGTGGGACACAGGTCACGGCAGCAGGTGAGTGTTGTATGTACCCAGTATCTGGTTCAATGCATCCAGATCCATGAGACCACGATCTACAGGGCAGTGCCAACACCACGTAACATGTAATTTACTCCACCTAACCAGAATATTATCCCGTGGCGATTTCAGGTGGCGTGGAGGAGGCGGATAAGGAGGCGGTGTCAGATATGCATGAAAGAGCAGAGCATCCGCCAGCCCAACGCATCTTGTCTCCCGCCAGCTATGGCAAGGGTCGTTCCTCTATTGGAGAAGCTGAGGAGGACAAGGGAGCAGTGACAGGTAACGAGCAGCTCAGTCTGGAGACATGAGATACCAACTCAAACCCAAGATTCCTCCTGTGTCTGAGATATCAACGTGTTCAGACTTTACCTCTGCAGGTGAAAAAGCTGGCAGCGATGATGGCAAGGGCCAGGGTGTGGGCGAACTGGAAAGCAACCCTGTGTCCGCAGCTATTGCCCGCTACATGGGTATAGACACCAGCAGTGACGGCCAAGCAGCAAGAAACCGTCGTGGCATCACTATCATTGTACATGGAGCCCCCCTTACTGGTGAGATGGAAGTGTCTGCTGAGAGTAGTAGTAATGCAATGACTGTGAGCAATTGAAGGAGACTCCTGTGATCATTGCAGGTTTTCTATAGAGTGGCCTTGGCTGTAGATCCTCATGTCTCCTCTGCTCCAGAACTAATCAGATGTGTGTGTGAGAATGAATGTTGGGAGCCACCATTATAACCCGCCAGTCACATCCAGAATGCTGGCCTCTGGTATAACACCCATGTGCTTCATTCATTTAGGCAAGAGCTCTGCAGCAGTGGCACTGGCCCAATACTACAGTGCCGCCTGTCTGTCCATTGACGCGGTGATCCTTGAAGCCATCTCTGATGGGACAAGTCAAGCTGGTCTGAAAGCAAGACAATTATGTGCCAAAGCTGCACTCAGTCAGGCCCTGCGCGAGTCCGATGAAACAGGTGAGGTACAATGGCGCCATCCGCAGGACCAAGCTCTGATCGTTACTATGACAGGAGCTTTATACTCTATAAACTACATGGTAATGATACATAAATGTGCTGGAGGTCATCTCCATCTATACAACTATTGGCCAAAGAGAGAGGATAAGATTTGCTAAGATCGGGCTACCAAACATTGGGCATCTGTCTGCAAACTGTTCTCTATAACATAAGAGAGACACATCAGCTTGGAAAATGAAGGACTGAGGGGTATCTACACAATGACCCTCCAGTTCAGTTCAGTTACTACTGTTGCCAGTGTGGTGTGCTGCAGCAACCAAGACACGAGGCACGACATTGAGGAGCTGGCGGGGTAGAGATAGCACCTGTCACGGTGGCTCCACCAATCTTCTCCCCGGAGGGACGCATACAACCTCGGCCAAGGCACCGCTAGACCTCTTCCAGGCAACCCTGGGATAGCGGTTACCTGTATATGTGTAATTGACTGAAGAAGTTGTCACTCGTGACGCCACCATTCCCTCACACCCGTTGATTATCCGGCAGTAGAAATAATGAAGTCCACACACTGTTAACGTTGAAAACCCAATCACTGGGAACGGGCAGTGACTGAAAACTTTACTTCTTGTTTGCAAGATACAGCTTTACACGCCAGTCCAGGAAAAACAGTTTAGAAGACGGTTAGGGAGGAAGAAACGGGCTGAAACCGGGCCTACAGTTGAGCTTTTTTGTATGACTCTACTCCTGGACACACACACTCCGGGATATAGGAGAACACCGGAGGTAAACACAACACTCCGCAGACAGTCCCTTGAGATTAGTAGTCAACAAGAATAGAGAGCACTCACCACTATGCCACAATGTGGCGGAGAAGATAGAAGAGAGATGCCCGCCTCCACAGGACCAGATCCAAGGTCCACAATGACAGTCCAGTAAATTGTATGAAGAAGGCAGCATCGAAACAGTGCATATATAGAAAGATTAAAAACCTTTATTGTCCCATGGTATAAGTGCCAGCAGCGACGTTTCAACCCACAATGGGTCTTTATCAAGCTGGTTTAACAGAAGACACACACGACCTATATATACAACAAGCACCACCCACCACCAATTAAAATCATTACAATACACATATGTTGGAACACCTACCAAATGTAAACTGATCGGGCGAGGCATCGGCGTTGTAGCTGCAACTCCACCTCCATAATAGCTCCACCACGTCCCCGCTGGTAGATTGCGCATGCGTGAGACTTCAGATCTCGCGAGAAGTCCGGTGTCAGCGCATGCGTATAATCACATAGACAATGTCTGTAGCTTCAGGGGAGACTACAACTCCCATGATGCCATGCAGAAAGCCATACACTAGCGCATGCGCCTAGCATATATCCACATAGACCATAAAAAGACAAAATATAGATCATCAGTATCCAATACTAACACTAACCGTAAATAAGTAATCTGCACGACGACTCCTCTCTCCATTCACGCTTTAGATAGGGATCCTGGAATTGGGGACATCAGGATACCTCTCCTCAGCTTCCATTCTCTTCACCACATGAGGGTTGAAGGCACCCAGAAGAACAGAACAGAATCCCCCATACTCACTCCTTGCAAACACATATATATTAGCTCATCACATGACTAGACAAACTTGTTACATTTTCCAGACATATCCCAGCTACTCTCAGACATTAACCTCTTGCATGCTGCAGCTCTGCAATACACATAACTAAAGACAAGACACTCTGCACAGTGCATCCACACTGAAGACATGACATGTGTGACAATTATGAAGGGGCCAGATATATAGACTTCGGGCCACTACACCAGAGATGGACTATAGGGGCGGTGCAGCATGCTTATTTTGTTTGCAGCCAGGACCCTGCAGCAATTTTATCGATCATTTCTTACATGATGACCTTGGTTGTTTGTATGATCAGTTAATTTCTTTTTACTTTTTAGTGTCATAGGGTGCTGCTATTTTTTGTGTATTATTTTACAGTTTTATCTTACTTTATCCGTTTTTAACCCCTTAAGGACACAGCCTCCCCCCCCCCCCCTTTATTTTTGGCACAGCTGCCTGAGGGCCTGCTGTTTTTTGCGGGACGAGTTGCAATAGCACTATGTAAAACTTTTAAAAATTTTCTAACTGGAGTGAAATGAAAAAATAACTCAATTCATATGACTTCTTGATCGCTTTTTATTACATTTTTTTCTTGGGGACCAAGTGACCAGAAAGGCACAATTCTGGCATAGAGTATTTTTTCTGATAATATTCACCATACAGGATAAATAATCTGCTGCTTTGATAGATTAAAGTTTTATGCACGTAGTGATACAGAATATGTTTTTGTTTTTTATTTTGATTTTTTTTTAATCATAAATATGGGGAAAGCGAGGGCTTAAACATAATTAATACAACCTTTTTAAAACTAATTTTCACATTTTTTTTATTTCCCATAGAATACTTGCGATTGTTTGATCTCTCATAGAGTATAACGCAATACCATAATAATCTATGAGCAATCAACTAGTATTGCATTATACCGTTATCTGACAGGCAGTCCATCATGCCATGGCAATCAATCATGGTAGCCCTGGGGGCCTTCAGAAGGCCCCAGGCTGTCATGACAACCATTGCCTGTGGGATGTTCAGGGCCCCTGAACACGGATCAGGACATTTAAATGCTGCTGTCAGAACTGACAGCTGCCTACGCATCCAAGTGGAAGAATGTCTCAAATCTGGGAGCCACAAGGCTCTGTCCTAGGCCCAGTGTTGTTCAACATTTTTATAAATGATCTAGAGAAGGGAATTGAGGTTTGCCAATGACGCAAAGCTAGTAGGGATAGCTAATAGAGATGAGCGAGCACCAAAATGCTCGGGTGCTCGTTACTCAGGACGAAATTTTTGTGATGCTCGAGGGTTCGTTTCGAGTAATGAACCCCATTGAAGTCAATGGGCGACCCGAGCATTTTTGTATATCGCCGATGCTCGCTAAGGTTTCCATTTGTGAAAATCTGGGCAATTCAAGAAAGTGATGGGAACGACACAGCAACGGATAGGGCAGACGAGGGGCTACATGTTGGGCTGAATCTCAAGTTCCCAGGTCCCACTATTAAGCCACAATAGCGGCAAGAGTGGGCCCCCCCCCCTCCCAACAACTTTTACTTCTGAAAAGCCCTCATTAGCAATGCATACCTTAGCTAAGCACCAGACTACCTCCAACAAAGCACAATCACTGCCTGCATGACACTCCGCTGCCACTTCTCCTGGGTTACATGCTGCCCCGCCCCCCCCCCCCCCCCCCGCACGACCCAGTGTCCACAGCACACACCAAAGTGTCCCTGCGCAGCCTTCAGCTGCACTCATGCCACACGCTGGCCTCATAGCCACACCACCCTCATGTCTATTTATAAGTGCGTCTGCCATGAGGAGGAACCGCAGGCACACACTGCAGAGGGTTGGCACGGCTAGGCAGCGACCCTTTTTAAAAGGGGCGGGGCGATAGCCCACAATGCTGTACAGAAGCAATGAGAAATATAATCCTGTTCCACCGCCATCAGGAGCTGCACACGTGGGCATAGCAATGGGGAACCTATGTGCCACACACTATTCATTCTGTCAAGGTGTCTGCATGCCCCAGTCAGACCGCGGTTTTTTATAAATAGTCACAGGCAGGTACAACTCCGCAATGGGAATTCCGTGTGCACCCACAGCATGGGTGGCTCCCTGGAACCCACCGGCTGTACATAAATATATCCCATTGCAGTGCCCTGGACAGCAGAGCTAACGTCAGATTAAATGCAGGTGGGCTTCAGCCCACACTGCATGCCCCAACCGGAGCAGGGTTTTTAATTCATAGACACAGGCAGGTACAACTCCCTATTGTGAAGTCCCTGTGGACCGACAGCACGGGTGGGTGCCAGGAAGCCACCGGCAGTACATAAATATATCCCATTGCATTGCCCATCACAGCTGAGGTAATAAATTCATGTTTAATGCAGGTGGGCTTCGGCCCACACTGCATGCCCCAGTCAGACTGGGGTTCTTTAGAAGTGGACACATGCAGTTACAACTCCCTGTGGACCCACAGCATGGGTGGGTGCCAGGAAGCCACTGGCGGTACATAAATACATCCCATTGCAGTGCCCATCACAGCTGAGGTAACGTCCGATTAAATGCAGGTGGGCTTCGGCCTACACTGCTTGCCCCAGTCAGACTGGGGTTCTTTAGAAGCGGACACATGGAGTTACAACTCCGTGTGGACCGACAGCATGGGTGGGTGCCAGGAAGCCACCGGCGGTACATAAATATATCCCATTGCATTGCCCATCACAGCTGAGGTAATGTCATGTTTAATGCAGGTGGGCTTCGGCCCACACTGCATGCCGCAGTCAGACTGGGGTTCTTTAGAAGTGGACACATGCAGTTACAACTCCGTGTGGACCGACAGCATGGGTGGCTCCCTGGAACCCACCGGCTGTACATAAATGTATCCCATTGCATTGCCCATCACAGCTGATGTAACGTCAGCTTTAATGCAGGTGGGCAAAAAATTAATTGGATTACACTGTAGGCGAGGGCCCCAAAAAATTGGTGTACCAACAGTACTAATGTACGTCAGAAAAATTGCCCATGCCCAACCAAGAGGGCAGGTGAAACCCATTAATCGCTTTGGTTAATGTGGCTTAATTTGTAACTAGGCCTGGAGGCAGCCCAGTTAAAATGAAAATTGGTTCAGGTGCAAGCTTCAACGCTTTAATGAGCATTGAAACGTATAAAAATTGTTTACAAAAATTACATGACTGAGCCTTGTGGGTCTAAGAAAAATTGCCCGTTCAGCGTGATTACGTGAGGTTTCAGGAGGAGGAGCAGGAGGAGGAGGATGAATATTATACACAGATTGATGAAGCAGAAATGTCCCCGTTTTTGATGGTGATAGAGAACGTAGCTTCCATCCGCGGGTGCAGCCTACGTATTGCTTAGGTATCGCTGCTGTCCGCTGGTGAAGAAGAGAAGTCTGGGGAAATCCAGGCTTTGTTCATCTTGATGAGTGTTAGCCTGTCGGCACTGTCGGTTGACAGGCGGGTACGCTTATCTGTGATGATTCCCCCCAGCCGCACTAAACACCCTCTCTGACAAGACGCTAGCCGCAGGACAAGCAAGCAGCTCCAGGGCATACAGCGCGAGTTCAGGCCAAGTGTCCAGCTTCGACACTCAGTAGTTGTAGGGGGCAGAGGCGTCACGGAGGACGGTCTTGCGATCGGCTACGTACTCCCTCACCATCCTTTTACAGTGCTCCCGCCGACTCAGCCTTGACTGCGGAGCGGTGACACAGTCTTGCTGGGGAGCCAGAAAGCTGTCAAAGGCCTTAGAGAGTGTTCCCCTGCCTGTGCTGTACATGCTGCCTGATCTCTGTGCCTCCCCTGCTACCTGGCCCTCGGAACTGCGCCTTCTGCCACTAGCGCTGTCGGATGGGAATTTTACCATCAGTTTGTCCGCCAGGGTCCTGTGGTATAGCATCACTCTCGAACCCCTTTCCTCTTTGGGTATGAGAGTGGAAAGGTTCTCCTTATACCGTGGGTCGAGCAGTGTGTACACCCAGTAATCCGTAGTGGCCAGAATGCGTGTAACGCGAGGGTCACGAGAAAGGCATCCTAACATGAAGTCAGCCATGTGTGCCAGGGTACCTGTACGCAACACATGGCTGTCCTCACTAGGAAGATCACTTTCAGGATCCTTCTCCTCCTCCTCCTCCTCCTCCTCCTCAGGCCATACACGCTGAAAGGATGACAGGCAAGCAGCATGGGTACCCTCAGCAGTGGGCCAAGCTGTCTCTTCCCCCTCCTCCTCATCCTCCTCATGCTCCTCCTCCTCCTCCTCCTCAACGCGCTGAGATATAGACAGGAGGGTGCTCTGACTATCCAGCGACATACTGTCTTCCCCCGCCTCTGTTTCCGAGCGCAAAGCGTCTGCCTTTATGCTTTGCAGGGAACTTCTCAAGAGGCATAGCAGAGGAATGGTGACGCTAATGATTGCAGCATCGCCACTCACCATCTGGGTAGACTCCTCAAAGTTTCCAAGGACCTGGCAGATGTCTGCCAACCAGGCCCACTCTTCTGTAAAGAATTGAGGAGGCTGACCCCCACTGCGCCGCCCATGTTGGAGTTGGTATTCCACTATAGCTCTACGCTGCTCATAGAGCCTGGCCAACATGTGGAGCGTAGAGTTCCACCGTGTGGGCACGTCGCACAGTAGTCGGTGCACTGGCAGATGAAACCGATGTTGCAGGGTGCGCAGGGTGGCAGCGTCCGTGTGGGACTTGCGGAAATGTGCGCAGAGCCGGCGCACCTTTCCGAGCAGGTCTGACAAGCGTGGGTAGCTTTTCAGAAAGCGCTGAACCACCAAATTAAAGACGTGGGCCAGGCATGGCACGTGCGTGAGGCTGCCGAGCTGCAGAGCCGCCACCAGGTTACGGCCGTTGTCACACACGACCATGCCCGGTTGGAGGCTCAGCGGCGCAAGCCAGCGGTCGGTCTGCTCTGTCAGACCCTGCAGCAGTTCGTGGGCCATGTGCCTCTTATCTCCTAAGCTGAGTAGTTTCAGCACGGCCTGCTGACGCTTGCCCACCGCTGTGCTGCCACGCCGCGCGACACCGACTGCTGGCGACGTGCTGCTGCTGACACATCTTGATTGCGAGACAGAGGTTGCGTAGGAGGAGGAGGGTGGTTTAGTGGAGGAAGCATACACCGCCGCAGATACCACCACCGAGCTGGGGTCCGCAATTCTGGGGGTGGGTAGGACGTGAGCGGTCCCAGGCTCTGACTCTGTCCCAGCCTCCACTAAATTCACCCAATGTGCCATCAGGGAGATATAGTGGCCCTGCCCGCCTGTGCTTATCCACGTGTCCGTTGTTAAGTGGACCTTGTCAGTAACCGCGTTGGTGAGGGCACGTACAATGTTGCGGGTGGTTGTGCAGGGCTGGGACGGCACATCGGGAAAAGTAGTGGCGACTGGGAACTGAGTAGCGCAGGGGCCGCGGCCGCCATCATACCTTTGAAAGCCTCCGTTTCCACAACCCTATACGGCAGCATCACCAGGCTGATAAATTTGGCTATGTGCACGTTTAACGCTTGAGCGTGCGGGTGCGTGGTGGTGTACTTGCGCTTGCGCTCCAACACTTGCGCTAGCGACGGCTGGACGGTGCGCTGAGAGACATTGGTGGATGGGGCCGAGCACAGCGGAGGTGAGGGTGTGGCAGGTTGGGGCACAGGGGGAGAGGCAGCGGTGCAAACCGGAGGCGGTGAACGGCCTTCGTCCCACCTTGTGGGGTGCTTGGCCATCATATGTCTGCGCATGCTGGTGGTGGTGAGGCTGGTGGTGGTGGCTCCCCGGCTGATCTTGGCGCGACAAAGGTTGCACACCACTGTTCGTCGGTCGTCTGCACTCTCAGTGAAAAACTGCCAGACCTTTGAGCACCTCGGCCTCTGCAGGGTGGCATGGCGCGAGGGGGCGCTTTGGGAAACAGTTGGTGGATTATTCGGTCTGGCCCTGCCTCTACCCCTGGCCACCGCACTGCCTCTTCCAACCTGCCCTGCTGCACTTGCCTCCCCCTCTGAAGACCTGTCCTCAGTAGGCGTAGCAAACCAGGTGGGGTCAGTCACCTCATCGTCCTGCTGCTCTTCCTCCGAATCCTCTGTGCGCTCCTCCCTCGGACTTACTCCAATTACTACTACCTGAGTGATAGACAACTGTGTCTCATCGTCATCATCCTCCTCACCCACTGAAAGCTCTTGAGACAGTTGCCGGAAGTCCCCAGCCTCATCCCCCGGACCCCGGGAACTTTCCAAAGGTTGGGCATCGGTCACGACAAACTCCTCCAGTGGGAGAGGATGCGGAACCATTGCTGCCCATTCTGGGCAGGGGCCCGAGAACAGTTCCCTGGAGTCTGCCTGCTCCTCAGAATGTGTCATTGTAATGGAGTGAGGAGGCTGGGAGGAAGGAGGAGCAGCAGCCAGAGGATTCAGAGTTGCAGCAGTGGACGGCGCAGAATTCTGGGTGGTCGATAGATTGCTGGATGCACTTTCTGCCATCCAGGACAGGACCTGCTCACACTGCTCATTTTCTAATAAAGGTCTACCGCGTGGACCCATTAATTGTGAGATGAATGTGGGGACGCCAGAAACGTGCCTCTCTCCTAATCCCGCAGCAGTCGGCTGCGATACACCTGGATCAGGAGCTCGGCCTGTGCCCACACCCTGACTTGGGCCTCCGCGTCCTCGCCCGCGTCTACGTCCTCTAGGCCTACCCCTACCCCTCAGCATACTGTATTACCAGTAGTGCAGAAACAGAATGCTGTAATTAAATGTGCCGCTTATTGGCCTGTGGTTGGAGGCTGACTTCCCTTACGGAACGCACAGCAGATCCAGGAAACAATTTTGCGCAAGCCTGCTGTAACGCTTAGCTGCGTATTAATTAGGACTACTACCCCCAGCAGATAGATACTGTAGGCAGCGTATAATATTATGTATACTGTTTCCCTCTGGCGGGATGACGGCGCTGATGTAACAGAGACAGCAGATCCAGGAAACAATTTTGCGCAAGCCCGCTGTAACGCTTAGCTGCGTATTAATTAGGACTACTACCCCCAGCAGATAGATACTGTAGGCAGCGTATAATATTATGTATACTGTTTCCCTCTGGCGGGATGACGGCGCTGATGTAACAGAGACAGCAGATCCAGGAAACAATTTTGCGCAAGCCTGCTGTAACGCTTAGCTGCGTATTAATTAGGACTACTACCCCCAGCAGATAGATACTGTAGGCAGCGTATAATATTATGTATACTGTTTCCCTCTGGCGGGATGACGGTGCTGATGTAACAGAGACAGCAGATCCAGGAAACAATTTTGCGCAAGCCTGCTGTAACGCTTAGCTGTGTATTAATTAGGACTACTACCCCTAGCAGACACGCAGTAAACTGAAGACAGCCACAGGCAGCCCAAATATAGTATTTTTCCCCAATTTTGTGGAAAAAGCCCACTGCCTATATAGCCTGAATATGTCTTTCCCTGCCTCACCAGTACTGGCCCTATACTCTGTACAATGACTGCAGACTGAGGACGCAATGCTCTGCACGGCCGATATACAAAAAAAAATTAAAAGATGTGCAACACTGCAAAAAGCAGCCTCAACAGTACTGCACACAGTTAGATGTGGCCCTAAGAAGGCCCGTTGGGGTTCTTGAAGCCTAATATAACTCCTAACGCTCTCCCTATAGCAGCTCCGGCATCAGCAACACTTTCCCTGATCTCTGTCAGAATGCATCTGTGGCGAGCCGCGGGAGGGGCCGATTTATATACTCGGGTGACACCTGATCTCCCCAGCCACTCACTGCAGGGGGGTGGTATAGGGCTTGAACGTCGCAGGGGGAAGTTGTAATGCCTTCCCTGTCTTTCTATTGGCCAGAAAAGCGCGCTAACGTCTCAGAGATGAAAGTGAAAGTAACTCGAACATCGCGTGGTACTCGCCTCTAGTAACGAGCATCTCGAACACGCTAATACTCGAACGAGTATCAAGCTCGGACGAGTACGTTCGCTCATCTTTAATAGCTAACACTAGATAAAAGCTTAAACAGTGGGTGGCGACTAACAGAATAGTATTTAACAAGAAGAAATGCAAAGTCCTACATCTGGGCAAGAAAAATGGAAAAAGCACATACAGAATGGGAGGAATTGGGCTAAACAGCAGCACTTGTAAAAAAGACTTGGGTATACTAATAGATCATAGACTGAACATGAGTCAACAATGTGATGCAGCAGCCAAAAAGGCAAACACAATTCTGGGATGTATTAAGAGAAGCATAGAGTCTAGATCACGTGAGGTCATTATCCCCTCTACTCTTCCTTAGTCAGACCTCATCTGGAATACTGGGTCCAGTTCTGGGCACCCCACTTTATAACAGACATAGACAAACTGGAGCAAGTTCAGAGAAGAGTTACCAAGATGGTGAGCGGTCTGCAAATCATGTCCTATGAGGAACGGGTAAAGGATCTGGGAATGTTTAGCAGAAGAGAAGGCTGAGAGGAGACTTAATAGCTGTCTACAAATATCTGAAGGGCTGTCACAGTGCAGAGGGATCAGCCCTATTCTCATCTGCACAAGGAAAGACTAGAAGCAATGGGATGAAACTGAAAGGGAGGAGACACAGATTAGATATTAGACAGTGAGGGGGATCAATGAGTGGAACAGGTTGCCACAGGAGGTTTGGAGTTCTGCTTCAATGGAAGTCTTCAGAGTCTGGACAGACATATGTCTGGGTTGATTTAGTGAATCCTGCACTGAGCAGGGGGTTGGACCCGATGACCCCGGAGGGATGATCATTCTTTAGGTCCTAAATAGGAAAAGTAAAGGGGTCACAACTTGAAAATTTAGTGCTAAGTGCAAACGTATTGGCGCCCCTGTTTAATGTACCAAATCTATTTTTTTAACTTCCTGATGTCGTACAAACATGAAAGCTGCTCTGTGATTGGTTGTTATATATTATACTGCTGAGGTAACATAAAAGCTGCACTGTGATTGGTTGTTATATATTATTCTGAGGTAACATGAAAGCTGCGCTGTGATTGGTTGTTGTATATTATACTGCTGAGGTAACTTGGGCGAGGCTAGTTATATCAGCTAGTATAATTATATACAGGAGATCCCCAGGTTATACCAGCATGGTCCATATCACTATTTAAAGGAGATGTGTATATATACAAGATGTACATAGTATAGTATGTATGTAGTCACATAGACCATGCTGGTATAACCTGGGTGTCTCCTGTATATAATTTTATATGTACAGCTGGTATAAGTTATACATCTCCTGTATATAGTGATCTGGACCATGCTGGTATAACCTGGGTATCTCCTGTATATAACTATATATGTACAGCTGGTATAAGTTATACATCCCCTGTATATAGTGATATGGACCATGCTGGTATAACCTGGGTATCTCCTGTATATAATTATATATGTACAGCTGGTATAAGTTATACATCTCCTGTATATAGTGATATTGAGCATGCTGGTATAACCTGGGTATCTCCTGTATATAATTCTATATGTACAGCTGGTATAAGTTATACATCCTGTATATAGTGATATGGAGCGTGCTGGTATAACCTGGGTATCTCCTGTATATAATTCTATATGTACAGCTGGTATAAGTTATGCATCTCCCTGTCTATAATGATATGGCAGTGAAACAGTATATGTTGTATATGCCCCCCCTAGCTTATAAGTTGGAATTGTGACTTCTAGTGGTACGCCAGTGGTCTAGTTGTAAACTACCAATGGTCTGTCCTTATGATAAGTCATCAATAGTAGATTGGTGGGAGTCTGTTGCCCCAGTCGAGCAGCTGTTCTCTGGATGCCTATAAGGGTTCTATATCGGTCTGTACTGATATTATACAGGGGTTGTGCATCAGTCTATACTGATGCTTTATGAGTGTTGTTTAGTGGTCTATACTGATGTCATATAGGTGCTGCGTCTCGGTTTATACTGATGTCATATAGGTGCTGCGTCTCGGTTTATACTGATGTCATATAGGTGCTGTGTCTCAGTTTATACTGATGTCATATAGGTGCTGTGTCTTGGTTTATACTGATGTCGTACAGGGGTTGTTTTCACTTAGTAAAGTAGTAAGGGAGAAAAGATACATATATGCCCATCCAATTCAACCTGGTAACATAGTAGAGAGGTAATGTAATAAATTGTGTCCTCCAGCCTCGCAGATGGTTGATGCCCCCGGCGCTCAGCCTGGATTGAGTATGGAAGCGCTCGCCAGACATACATCGGAGGGAGGACAAGCTGCCGAGCCCAGAGTCGCCCCTCAGTCTGTCATCTCCCGAGGAAATCGAGGAAGTTTGCCGGCAGCAAAAGGCAAACCAGAGTCTCAGCAGATCTCTGGATACAAACAGCAGCATCTGTCTGAGCAGCCAGCCTCTCAGGTAACTGATTGTACACCGCGCCCGTTGCAATGAAGATTCCCACATGTTTCCTTCTTAGATTTTATCTATGATAAATCACATTTCCTGCAGTCCGGAAGCTCGCCTCTGCCAGGTCCAACGCAGCAACGTCTGAGTGTGAGTGCGAGTGTTGGCGGCGAACTAGGACTGATGAGCTGTGTCCTCCCCGAAGAGCTGCTGCTAGAAATCCTAAGTGACCGGCTCCAGGTACAGACCCTGTCATGCAGACCTTTTAGTGATCCCTGTCATGTACACTGGCCTCTGAGTGATGCCTGTATACCAGTATCTAAGTGATGCTTGTACACTGACTGCTGAGGGACGACTGTCCTGTACACAACCTCTGAGTGACGCCAGTGCACGGACCTCTGAGTGACGCCAGTGCACGGACCTCTGAGTGACGCCAGTGCACTGCCCTCTGAGTGACGCCAGTGCACTGCCCTCTGAGTGACGCCAGTGCACTGCCCTCTGAGTGACGCCAGTGCACTGCCCTCTGAGTGACGCCAGTGCGGTGACCCCTGAGTGACGCCAGTGCGGTGACCCCTGAGTGACGCCAGTGCGGTGACCCCTGAGTGACGTCAGTGCGGTGACCCCTGAGTGACGCCAGTGCGGTGACCCCTGAGTGACGCCAGTGCGGTGACCCCTGAGTGACGCCAGTGCGGTGACCCCTGAGTGACGCCAGTGCGGTGACCCCTGAGTGACGCCAGTGCGGTGACCCCTGAGTGACGCCAGTGCGGTGACCCCTGAGTGACGCCAGTGCGGTGACCCCTGAGTGACGCCAGTACGCTGACCTCTGAGTGACGCCAGTACGCTGACCTCTGAGTGACGCCAGTACGCTGACCTCTGAGTGACGCCAGTGCGCTGCCCTCTGAGTGACGCCAGTGCACTGCCCTCTGAGTGACGCCAGTGCACTGCCCTCTGAGTGACGCCAGTGCACTGCCCTCTGAGTGACGCCAGTGCGGTGACCCCTGAGTGACGCCAGTGCGGTGACCCCTGAGTGACGCCAGTGCGGTGACCCCTGAGTGACGCCAGTGCGGTGACCTCTGAGTGACGCCAGTACGCTGACCTCTGAGTGACGCCAGTACGCTGACCTCTGAGTGACGCCAGTACGCTGACCTCTGAGTGACGCCAGTACGCTGACCTCTGAGTGACGCCAGTGCGCTGACCTCTGAGTGACGCCAGTACACCGACCTCTGAGTGATGGTCATGTATTATTGATACCATTGTTGGTCATTGTACAAGGCTGTGTGAGTTTTATATCTGTGTACGCGGCCATGTATAATTCTCGTGTCTGTTACCCCTCTTCATTTTGTCTCCCCCTCTTCTTCCCTCTCAGTTAAATGACTGCTTCCGCGGGGTGGTGTTTGATGGTCTCAATACGTTGTTTGCCCACAACATGTCGTCTGCGCTCCACATTCTTCTGAAGGCTCTAAATAATCGCCGGCACATATACCTTATCAATCTGCGTCAGGATTACGCCACAATGAAAGCTCGAGAAAATGCCTGCAAGCAGCAGGAAGGTAACAAGGGCCTCCGTGTTATATATCATGAGCTTCCATGTTATATATTAAGGGTCTCCATGTTATTTATCAGGGGCATCTGTGTTGTATATCGGGGATATCCATGTTATATATCAGGAGCCTCCATGTTATGTATGGGGGGACTCTGTGTTATATATCAGTGGCCTCCATGTTATTTATCAGGAGCCGCCGTGTTATTTGCCATGGATGTCCATGCTTGCTCTCCATGAGGACGGGAACCTTTTCCACACATTGTATTTCAGAGTTTGGAAAAGATTGTGTTGGATGGATTTCATGACGGCTTTTCTCTTTCTAATACAGAACAGGAGCAGCTGAAGATTCAGGCTCTGGAGAAAATCAGCATGGAGGAGATGGACGAGGAGGAATACGATCAGTTACCGGCTGAGGAGAAAGCACGAATTGATGGACTGCGTCTCAGGGCCTTGAAGGAACGTAAGAAAAGGTGTCATCTCTTACCTCTCTCAAACTCGCAGTCTGCTCCATCTGTGTGTAACTTCTGGGTGCTAAATGTCTCTGATTCTCTTTGGGGTGCAGAGAGCAAGAAGAAAAGCTGGCGAGAGAGGAGCAGGAGCGAAAGCTGCAGGAAGAGCTGCTGAAGCAAAGAGAGGAAGAAGAGCTGAAGAGGAAGTCCAAGAGAGGAAAGAGCCGTGATTCTGATAAAGATGGGAAGAAGAGTCAAACTGGGAGTAAACAGGTGCAGGCCTCAACACTGTCCCCTGAAAGGCCATCCCCTCTGCTACCCCAACCCTGTTACCTGCACACCCTCAACACTGTCCCCTCTGCTGCCCAAAATGCTGACCCCTCTGCTACCCCAACTCTGTTCCCTGCACGGCCTCAACACTATCCCTTTTGCTGCTGGAAAAGCCGTCCCCTCTGCTGCCCGAAACGCTGACCCCTCTGCTACCCCAATTCTGTTACCTGCATGGCCTCAACACTGTCCCCTCTGCTGCCCGAAACGCTGACCCCTCTGCTACCCTAACTCTGTTACCTTCACGGCCTCAACACAGTCCCCTCTGCTGCCCGAAAGGCCGTCCCCTCTGCTGCCCGAAACACTGACCCCTCTGCTACCCTAACTCTGTTCCCTGCATGGCCTCAACGCTGTCCCCTCTTCTGCATTAAAGGCCGTCCCCTCTGCTGTCCGAAATGCTGACCCCTCTGCTACTCCAACTCTATTCCCTCTGTGTCCCCAACAGTGTTCACTATGCTGCCTGAAAGGCTGACACCTCTGCTGCCTACTCTTCTTTCTCCTACCTGTCCCCTCCAACTCTGTCCACTGACCAAAAGGCTGTCTCCTATGCAGCCCTAAAAGGCTGTCTTCTACACAGCTCCAGTGGCTGTCTCTTCTGCTGACACAACAGCTGTCCCCTCCAACTCCCCAAGTACATTTTTGAACTTATTGTCATTGCCATTGTTGGTGTCTGTACCCTCACAATGCACTGAACCCCTCTGTCTGTAATTCCGCTTTATCAGGCCCCAGGTCTGCTAGCTGTGAAATCAGAACAACGATCAGGCTCTGGAACTGAACGAAAAGTTTCACTGAACCAATCAGATTCTGTGTTGTGTGAGGGCGATGAAGGAAGAAAAAAGAAAAACCGAGAGCTTCTCCAGCATGTGAGTGCCGAGGAAGACCCTGACAAAGACTCTGCTAGTGAGAGTGAGAAGCAGCTGGTGCGGAGGTTCAAGATATACGAGTCCTCTCAGAAGGAGATCCTGCACATCCTGACATTCTGGGACCGAATACAGGGAGTTCTAGTTCCATCTTCCACTGTAGAAGATGGACAGCATGAAGGGGAGGACCAGGCACCCGAGCGGCAAGCACCCTCCGGCAAGAAGCATCGTAAAGACCGAGAACGACAGGAGAGACTGGAGAGGGAGAAGGCAGAGAAGGAAAGAGCGGAGAAGGAAAGAGCGGAGAAGGAAAGAGTGGAGGAGTGCCTTGATAAGCTGAGAACCACAGAGGATGAAAGAGTCTACAAAGGGCCTGAGAAGGAAGGGCAGGAGATCAGGGAGGCAGAGCTGAAGATGGATGTGGGGGTCCCTTTGTATGACCTTCAGGTGTCTGGAGACCCTAACAGCAGTGAGAAGATTCTGAAGAGTGGCTTCTTGCCCTCAGTGGATGAGGTGAGAATATATGGATATGTAGGAGCACACTTGTTGTATGTACACTACCTCAGAATAAGATTTGTTGCAAATGCATCCTGTTGTTAGCCATCCAACATCATCCCATGTACAGAGTGGCTGCATCATGATGCCCCCTGTCATTACCCACCCTACATAATCATGGACGTTGTGATATACTTTTTACTTTACTGTTCCTAACAGGTGCTCGAAGGCCTTGGACTCAGCCTGAATGGTCCTCCCATTCCACCACCATACCTCTTCTCAGTCATTACCTTCCCTGAAAGGAGGACTTTGTTGACTTCTCCAGAGACGTTTGGCCACTTCACCTTACTTGCAGCATCCCACGATGACCCGAATGTGATAACTGAAGATAAGAAGGATTCAGAACCTGAATCTGAGCCCGCACTTACTATCGCCATGCTTAAAGTAAGATTGCCGCTGTCCGTCTGTCTGCCGATGTTATCTACAGTCATAGCCAAAAGTTTTCAGACTTACAGAAATTTTGGTTTTCACAAAGTTTTCTTCTTCAGTGTTTTAGATCTTTTAGTCAGATGTTTCTATGGTATACTAAAGTACAATTATAAGCATTTCATAAGATTTTACATTTTTATTGACAAATACATTAAGTTTAGGCAAAGACTCAATATTTACAGAATTGACTCTTTTTTTTTCAAGACTTCTGCTATTCGTCCTGGCATGCTAAATATCAACTTCTGGGCCAAATTCTGACTGATGGCAACACATTTTTCCTAATCAGTGCTTGTATTTTATTATAATTTCTAGTCCATATCATTGGGGGACACATAAGACCTTGGGTATAGCTGCTGCCACTAGGAGGCGGCACTAAGCAAAGAAAGAATTAATCTCTACTTCCAACTATACCCCTCCTAAAGGAACTGAGCTAAATCAGTTTTAGTTTAGTGTCCGTAGGAGGCAGTCCTCTGCAGGTCTTCAGTCCTTTTTTATTTTATTTTATTTTTTATTTTTTTGCCCTCTAGCTGGGCTTCAGGGTTGAGCTAACTTCCCTGATTGTCCCCAATTGAGGAGGGCTAACAGTTCTGCATCTGACACACTGTTACTCCTTCCTCCAAGAAGACCAAGCAGAACGGAGTGGCGCTACAACTCTGCTTCCTGCCAGCCATGGGGTCACTTGAGGGTCCTGCCTGCTACCCCAAATTCCAGCAATCTGTTACCTCTAAGTGCCAGTCATTGAGACAGTGACCCTGCTGGTGCCCTGAGAGAACTGAAGCGAAGAGGATGAACACAAGGTGAGTAAACGGCATTAGGCACTCCTAGAGCAGTAACTTTACCATGGTCAGGCATAGTATCTACAGTGTCTTTAACACTTCCATACGTGGGAGGAATAACAATGTACCTGCTACAGTCTGCATAGCTGGGCATCATAATTCCAGTAGTTTCTAGTTGTCTGATCACCTTCCATAAATCCGGGTTTATGCTGAGACATAATCTATCAGAATCATATCATGCCCCAAATATCTTCAAAACCACACTGTTATGACCAGTCCCAGACAAATTTTCCTCTCTCCGCAGATCAGGTTGCCATGTACCTGCTACACGCAGGCTTCTCACAGTTAATCCACCCTACAGCATCTTTACATCTCCTAGGACGGAGTATTTAGTTTGCGGTTAATCAATATCTGCTTTTTCGCTTTACCTGAGTGGAGCATTTCCATATGGCACATTGATCTTTTGTTTTCAGACTATTTTTCTTATGTTGATAATGCTCAGCACTAGTATTGATCATATATCGCATATCACTCTATGCTAGAATCTAAGGAATCTGTGTAATGTAGTACCTAATGTCGCACTGTACAATGGAGCATCCTGATATTCAGTCCAGCCTCTCCCACTGGTATTGTTATCACTCAGCCACCTTCTAGTGCGCTGCCACTTAGTATTGGACTAATAAGGTCTGAACCCACTTACTACTAGGGTACCAACCATCCTAGGTGGTCGACTACAGCTTTTGCTTCCTCAATGAGCCTTTCCATGAAACAGTTGATATAGTCCATTACTATCAGTAATGCCTAGAGCTAGTCAATTGCTGGGTACCCCTAACGAGTACATTTCCCCATATTTCTTTTCTTTTACTGATATGCAAGTGTTTTCTAGACTATTGCCAATTTCTTCCTTCCTAGTGTCAGCACAATGGAGCGCTACAGGTATATTCTTGTATTCCAAATTAGGGTTAAGTAAGAGCTGCTCAGAGAATCACAGATCACACAGCATTTGTGTAAATCGTGAATGATTCCATTTATTTGTTAACAAGCCAAAGTATTTATAGTCCTCCTAGACAAAAAAACATTGAAAGTGAGGCTAAAGGTCACCGGAGGGATAAACAACTTCAAAAGGGATTTATGAAACACCCTATGTACCCTCCAAGAACCCGGTAAATCCAACTCGTAGGCTAGAGGATTAATGACTTGCGTTATGGCAAAGGAACCGATAAAATGCAGCGCTAGCTTTACCGAGGGGAGCTTCAATTTTAAATTCTTCGTGGACAGATAGACCTTCTGTTCAACCTGAAATGGCTCAGAAACAGTGGACCTTTTAAAACTATGTAGTTGCATATGACCACTTGCTTCCTCCAGGTTCTTGTGTACACCATTCCAGACCTCCCGCGACTCAATGGTAACAACATCAACAGCGGGACAAACTGTATGTACTGGAATGGAAGTCGACCAAACACACAAAAGAAAGGTGACACCCCCGTCACTATACTAATACGATTATTTATGGCAAATTCGGCCAAAGGTAAAAACTCTACCCACCGACTGACCCTCTCGCCCACAAAAAGACGCAAGTATTGAACTAGGTCTTGATTTTTACGTTCCGTTTGCCTATTCGTCTGCAGATGAAACGCTGATGAGAAAGACAGAGATGTTCCCAAGTTTTTACAGAAGGCCCTCCAGAATTGGGCCACGAGTTGCACCCCCTGAACCGAAACTATATCGACAGGTATTTCGTGCAATCTTATAATCTCTCTAATGAAAATCTTCACTAATTCAACGGTAATGATAATTTTTTTAGAGCAACAAAATGGGCCATTTTCGAGAACCTGTCAACAACTACCAAAATGGTGGAACAACCTTGTGACACAGGCAGGTCATTGACAAAATCCATGGACACGTGTGACCATGGCCTACCAGGTACTGGCAACTGCCTAAATGGTCCCCCACGGCTCTTACGGCGACTCTTGCCACATGCACAAGCTAAGCACCAATTTACGAACTCCCGGACCTCCCGTGCCATGCCGGGCCACCAGCAGAATCAGGAAGATAGCTCAAGAGTCCCCTGGACCCCCAAATGCCCTGCAAAAACAGAGGAATGAGACTCCTCCAGAACCAACAACCGCAGAGACATTGGTACAAATAACTTCCCTACCGGAACCTTCTCTGCAGCGTCTTGTTGATATTCCTGAAACTGAGCTGGAAGGTTCCGTGTCAGGGCTGCCACCACGACACCGGAAGGGTGAATGCCTTCCGGAGAAGAGTCCACAACCTCCAGAGTCCCGAAACTGTGGAAGAGGGCGTCAGCTTTCACATTTTTATCTCCTGGCAGGTACGTGACTGTAAAATTGAATCTCGAGAAGAAAAGCGCCCAACTGGCTTGCCACGCATTGAGCCGCTTAGCATTCTCAAGATACACTAAGTTCTTGTGATCGGTGAAGACTGTCACCTGGTGTCGGTCCCCCTCCAGAAGATGATGCCATTCCTCAAATGCCCATTTTATTGCCAACAATTCTCTGTTCCCCACATTGTAGTTGTGCTCTGCGCTACTGAATCTACGGGAAAAGAAGGAACACGGACTATACCCTGACTGGCCCACCAATTCCTGGGAGAAGACTGCACCCACTCCAACCTCCGAAGCGTCATCCTCCATGAAAAAGGGCTTCTGAGGGTCCAGCTGAGCAAGCACCATGGCAGTGGAAAAAGCCCTCTTAAGTTGCTCAAACGCCTCTGAAGCTCACTTTTTTTAGTGAGATCAGTCAGCGGTCGTGCAATCACTGAAAAATTTCTGATAAATTTTCTGTAAAAGTTGACAAACCCAAGAAAGCGCTGAAGAGCCTACAAATTATCTGGTTTAACCCATTGTGTGATTGCAGCAACCTTGTCTGACTCCATACACACATCAGTTGGAGTGATGATGTACCCAAGGAATGACACGTGTTTGACCCCAAATGAGCACTTCTCCAATTTAACATACAATTGGTACTCCCATAGCTGCTCTAACACCAAACGGCGATGTCTGACATGCGTGTCTCAATCCGACGAGTATACCAAAATGTTGTCCAAATAGACAACCATATAAACGCCTAGGTAATCGTGGAAGACCGCGTTTATAAACCGCTGAAAAACTGCAGCGGCGTTGCATAACCCGAAGGGCATAACCAGACACTCGAAGTGCCCCAACGGGGTGTTGAACGCGGTTTTACACTCGTCACCAGCCTTAATACGTATCAAAATATAAACCCCCCAAAGGTCAAGCTTAGAGAACCAGCATGCTCCCACCACCTGATACAACAGATCAGAGATTAAAGGGAGCGAGTACTGAAGGCCGCAAAGACCCATCCTTCTTTTCAACAAATAATAGGCCTGCTCCAGCTGGTGACTTTGATGGTCTGATATGTTCCTTGGCAAAAGCCTCTGAAATATAGGATTTAGGAGCCTCATGCTCTCGACCCGACAGATTAAATATGGCCCCCTTAGGGATGGGACTATCCGGGACAAGATCAATCCTACAGTCCCATTCGCGGTGTGGGGGCAATACCTCAGAAAGCTTCTTAGAGAACACATCTTGAAACTCCTGTAAATAGTCTGGAAGACTAATAATATCGGTGGAGCACAATGTAACAGGATTTACACAAGATGATCCTGACAGGACCCTCCCCATCGAACTAGCTCCAGCGTAGTCCAATCGAACTGAGGATTGTGCGTCCTTAGCCCCGGCAATCCCAGAATGATATCCACGCACATCTTCTCCATGACCAGAAATGAAATAACCTCTGAATGTAATGCGCCCACCATGAACCGAAGTTCTGGTGTCCTCCACCGCACTACCCCAGAGGATAGAGAGCTTGCATCGATACTGGTAAAGTGGATCGGCAAACCTAATGCGGTAAAACTTGACAACAGTGGTCTTACGAACTGTAAATGGATAAGGTTCGCGGCCGACCCAGAATCTATAAATGCCTGTCCCACCCTGTGAAAAGCCTTGTAAGACACACTACAAGGCACCAGTAATTTAGGGAGTACCTGACCTCCTAGATGACCCTCCTGACAGTCATCTAGGAGCTAAAGTTTTCCTGCTTCTTCCGTAGCTGCCTTTCCTGGCAGGATGCGATGCGATGACCAGCCTTGCCGCAGTAAAAACAGAGTTGCTTAGAAACCCGGAAGCACCTCCGCTCTCCAGGACTCAATTGGTCCACTTCCATACCATCATCTCCGGGGGTTGACAATGGGGTACAGGCTGTAGAAGTCGCCAGAAACTTGGCACTGCGTTCTTGACAGGCCTCTAGCTTAGCTTCCCTTCTAGACCTGAGCCTACGATCAGCTCTGACTGCCAATTCCATAGCCTGATTCAAGGTAGAGGGTGACGGATGGGACAGCAATAGATCTTTTACTGCATCAGACAGGCCTACCAAATATAAATCTTTGAGCGCACAGTCGTTCCACGCTGATTCACCAGAATACTGCCTGAAACTAGAGCAATATTCTTCTGCCGACTGACGCCCCTGGTGTAGGGCCAACAAATTACTGACTGTATAACCCGCATGATCGGGTTCATCAAAAATATTCCAGAGCTCAAGGAAAAAAGAGTGTCTACCGACTGCAGACAAGCGGAATCAGCCGATAAAGAATAGGCCCATGACTGAGGCCCTTCTCTGAGCAACGACATAACTATCCCCACCCGTTGGGACTCAGACCCAGAGGAACAAGGCCGCAAGCGAAAAAACAACTTAGAAGCCTCCCAGAATACAAAGAATTTTTTCTGGTCCCCCAAGAACACCTCAGGTAATGGGCATTTCAATTCTGGTACTGGATCAGCGGGCACAACCAACCGCTGCTCATGATGGCTGAGACGCCCCGACAGGTCCTGAACCATCCCGGCCAGGTCCCGAATCTGACCGGTAATTGTATTGTTGGACTCCATTCACACAGTAAATCCTACCACAAAAAAATGCAGGAAAATATTTTCTCGGCTAGTTATTATGTTATAGTACTAGTGGTGTGCACAGGTACGCACGGCGTGGGACTCCCTGACCTTCACCCATGCCAATGTCCCTTCCTGGAGATAGCCCCAAAGGTGGACATTTGCAGGCCGCCAACTCTGAGCCTACGCTGCCTAGTGGCAGGACAGGAAGGAACCACCGTACCTTTTGTAGGTGACTACTCACTAGTACTGACAGGCTAGGCAGACTGAATAACCAACACGAAAGGAAACCACAGAACACAGGCAGAGTTGGATCGGGACAGGGTAACTTCCAGTGGAGCAGGACCGTGGTCAAACACACAGAGGACGGAACCAATAATTGGCAACTGCTATCAGCGGCTGCTAGACTATATTCAGGAGTCTCCGCCCCTAGGGCGGAGACCAATCAAGCCGGCTCACCGGAGCTCCCAGCCAGCCACTATAACTCACAGAACTAGAGCGCGCGCGCCTCTCATAGCAGGCACATGCGCGTGAACAGCTGCGCGTGCCACATGCCGTGCCCGCACACCGGAGCACGGCGCCGCCACTCACTGACCCGAACGTGGGTGCAACATCATCCCAGAATGCCGCGGCGAACCGCGCCACTGCCACCCGGGGTCCCTGACCGGCCTCATGGTAAAAAATACATTTCTAAAACAAAGTCCATTTTTAGTCAGCTGTCTTGCCCTGAGTAGACTCTTGTGTGAGTGAAGGTCAATCACAGCTTTCTTCATCAGGTCTTCTAATCTTTTGATTGTCCTTTTCTTCTGAACAAAATATCTGAATACTTGTGTTAAGTAAGTTAAAAAATGGAGTGGGGAATAAGATGGTGTTCGGACACTATGGTTTTTCTCATAAATCCCGCCTTTTGCGACTATTTCCTCATGTCACATTGTCCCAGTGCTAGTATGATCTCTATTCTCATCTCTGAAACTTGGGCTAAACACCGAGGAACGTGTTGCCTTACCTGATGGACATTCCAAATTATCATCTATAATCCACCCGGTTACACCCACGTAGGTCTGCCCTGTCACATCCCCTCTATGCTAACCCTGGGTGTAAGGGTAAGAGACTCGTGTGTTCTGGATATGGGTATAGATATGGCATGAGTATACATGACGCAACCATCTACCGGATTTCCCTTAATAATATGAGTTGTGATCCTGTGTGTGTTCGTGGACCCATGAGCCAAGTATTATATGAACTCACCAGATTAGGTGTGCACTGAAGGCAACAGCAAAAGAGTATACTGCTGACCACTACACCGCAACTATACCTAAGAGTTGAAGATGCACAAAACCAGGAACCGAAGAGCGAATCAAACCATCCCTGGTCCTTCTCTTGCCTGAGTGTCTGTACTACCTTTTTGATATCCTTAATATTTTTTTTATTAATAAATTCTGAATTATCAGTTAGGTTGAAAAAACACAAACCTTTATATTCCTCACATCCACAATTTATTACCATCCATAGGAAATCACTTGTAGCTTTGTGCTGCAGAGTCGCCTTCCTAGTACCTTGTAGATTCAACAATAAGTCAAGAACCTGTGAGGTAGTGTTTAGGGCCTTTGCCATATCACATGCTATGTCATTTATTTCCCTGCCATTATGTATTGCTAGACCCCAGAGCTATTACTTCAGCAGTGTGGGAGGTCTCTCACAGGTTTCATCCAGCTGACTGGCTTCCCTTTTTTGCCCTGAAATTGTAATCAAATTTTTGATGCATGAGAATACCTAAACATACCAAAGTACAAAAATATACTGGCATATTCCACTTTGGGCAGCTGTAAGGTAATTTAGCACTATTGTGTGTTGGTTAGTAACAACAATCAATTAAGCTTGATTTGTATTAGTTTGATTAACCAGTCCCCAATACTGCAAAAATCTGATCATCTAGATAGTCTGTGTAGCTTCCCCTAGCTAATGCAACATTTGTAGTATGAATAGGCAAATGAACCAGCCTATGAGCCATGCCCAAAGACATTACATGCCGCTCACCATTAGGCCGAGGCCATTTGTTCACAGCTCTCTTGAAGAGTGTGTGTTCAGGGCTTACTGTTTATGACAGACCATCATGCGGTAGCACAAAGGTGGCAAGTGTGAGCCTAGCAAGGATACAAAGCCCTGTATGTAAGAGGGAACCATTTGTATGCTTCATGACTACAGATTATGTATATTCTAGGTGGCATGGCTATTACCGTGTTATGTTGTATCAATATTTTTGTTTTCTGCATTAGCAAATGCCACAACAAGTACTTCATGATTTTTAACAAACATCTTCTAACACATTATTGAGTCCGTGTGTGTACGGCAGCACATAATAAGAATCTTTTTCTGGTTTAGAATTGAGGACTCTAGCGGCTAGTGTGTATGCAGTTGTCTTTTCCTTCCAATTTGACTGAAGTGGCAGTTGTCAACTGGATCTGGTATGGACCATCAAATCTCGCTTCCAAACTTTTTTTGATATGTCCTTTAAGGACAACTCAGTCACTTGAAAGCAAAACTAAGTGCCCCCCCCCCCTCCTAGTCTTTTGAGTCTGGATCTGGAATTGAGAAAATACACATTTATGAGTGACAATTAACTCCTGATATAAAGCACTGGTGAGGTCCTCATACTGGGCCTGAAAAAGGTATAGGCCTGCTACAGGAGCCCTACTAAACAAAGCTTCATATGGGGACACCTTAGTCTTACAATTAGGCGTGGTTCTGACTGAGTAGAGGGCTAATAAATGTGTACCTCTATTATTTTCTATGACTTCTGGTACACTATATATGGAAATTACTTTATTCAACAATTTCTTAGCTGTAGTGTTGGCTTTGACATTTTATTTACTTTATTTTACAAGCCACGCCTCTAGCTAACATGAGAAGAGGTCTACGCAAACCAATACAAACTTCAAAACAGCTACCTTTGGTAGCCATATGTAGGTAATCAACAGTCGCTGAAAAGGATAGTCTATCCGCGGCTCACAGTGGTAAGGTATCTTGACCAATTGGCCTAGGTTGTGATGGGCACATACCATGCAGCCCTGTACAAACCGGGTCGCAGCAGTATTTAACCCTGGGTCAAGCCAAGCATAAAACACTATACCACACATTACCTTCTCGAATTGATGGGTTCCCCTATGGCTCAGGTAAGACATCGTGGAGTAGAGCGTACGGGGAAGGTACAGGAGCTTACCCTTCCTCCAGACCCTGTCAGTGTTCTGCTCCTTTTTTTGTCACAAGTGCATTTAAATGATAGGAGCTTGGATGCATAGAGATAAAAACTTTCTTCTCTCTTTATTCAGTATGTGTCCATCATAACAAGGAAAATACAGACGTCCTCAGGACGCGTTTCAACCTTCTCAGGTCTTGATCACCTGAGAAGGTTGAAACGCGTCCTCGGGACGTCTGTATTTTCCTTGTTATGATGGACACATACTGAATAAAGAGAGAAGAAAGTTTTTATCTCTATGCATCCAAGCTCCTATCATTTAAATGCACTTGTGTCAAGAAACCGCCTAGGATCGAGCGGTATGGGTGAGAGACTGCTTTCTTCATGCTGAAAAAAGGACACAACAAGAAATATAAGACGGGAGCTAACATAACCTGCTACATAGGTGAGATTATTACCTTTTTTGTCATTCTTTTTTTTCTCTCTTTGAGGCCTGTTCCTTTAATTTTAAGCAATAAAGAGATATCCACACCCGCTTTGGGTGCAACTAAGTTAACAGCCGTTATCTCATTCAAGGGGAGTCGGTGCTGCATCTGCTCTCTGGTTTCCTAGAGCCTCATGAGTTGTCGTCTTCATATTAGCCTGGCCTTTGATGATAGCCACCTATACAGGAAGAGCTAAAGCCTTGTACAAGAAAACACTGCCTCTGCATTCTGGATTGGCTCACTCAAAGACTCCATGACATTTCTACTGCGCTACAAAGGTGCAAAATTGTGTGCAATACCAAATGCGTACCTGGAGTCGGTGTAGACATAAACAGTCTTACCTGCAGGGAGCTTACATGCTTCAGCGAACACCATCAGCTTGGCCTCCTGAGAAAACTTCCCCAGAAGAGAGTGTTTTTTCTACAATTACCATTGTTGGATACCACTGCATAACCTGTTCTGCTTGTCCATTTTCATGATATCTGGAACCATCTACAGAAAATTCAAAATCTGCATTAGCATTGGAAGTTTAAACAACATTTTCAAAACCCCTGTTACCAGACTATCATGCGCTTGAGATTCAATGTCATAGTCTACCTTCTGCCTCTACCTCCCCCTTTCCAAATTCAGCAGAACTATCTTGATCGTGATGTGAGGATACTAGCAGCGCTGTCTCATACTCAGTGATTCTGGCAGCTAAAAGATGTTTAGTTTGTGCTCAATGCAGTATATTCATGACTGCATGAGGGACGGTGACAATAAGGGGGCCACCACTCCTCTGGTACCTGTGCAAAAACTTGTTGTAAATAAGGGAAAGAATTGTCATAACAATCTGCAATGGTAAGAACTTTACACATAGTGGTTAACTGCTGGTTCATTAAGGGCCTAATATCATTTGGGGTATATTCAATTTCTGCTTGTATTGCTGTAAGCATGTATACCCCTAATAAATTGACTGGGCAGGTCTCTGACATCTTAAAGGGGTTGTCCCGCGCCGAAACGGGTTTTGTTTTTTTTCAACCCCCCCCCCCGTTCGGCGCGAGACAACCCCGATGCAGGGACGTACAGAAAGCTCACCGGAGCGCTTACCTTAATCCCCGCGCTCCGGTGACTTCTATACTTACCTGTGAAGATGGCCGCCGGGATCCTCTGCATCCGTGGACCGCAGCTCTTCTGTGCGGTCCACTGCCGATTCCAGCCTCCTGATTGGCTGGAATCGGCACGTGACGGGGCGGAGCTACACGGAGCCGGCATTCTGCACGAGCGGCTCCATTGAAGAGAGCAGAAGACCCGGACTGCGCAAGCGCGGCTAATTTGGCCATCGGAGGGCGAAAATTAGTCGGCACCATGGAGACGAGGACGCTAGCAACGGAGCAGGTAAGTATAAAACTTTTTATAACTTCTGTATGGCTCATAATTAATGCACAATGTATATTACAAAGTGCATTAATATGGCCATACAGAAGTGTATAGACCCACTTGCTGCCGCGGGACAACCCCTTTAAGGCTGGGTTCACACAGGGCGTATTCCCGGCGGAAATCCCGCGGTTTGGCCGCAGCAAAAACCGCGAGATTTCTGCTGGGAGAACCGCCGCGGAAAAACCCGCAGCGGCTTTGAAGCGGCCCGGCCGCTCGCTTTTCCGTTGTGGCCGGCGCTCCCATAGAGGACAGCGCGGCCGCGGCGGAAAGAAAACATAAACAGACATGCTGCATATTCTGAAACCGCAGCCGCGGTTCCAGCCTGACTTACCGCAGCAGATTGGCGGTCCTGTGTGGACGAGATTTCTGAGAAATCTCGTCCACATGGCTGGCTAATCCCGAGATTAGCGGCCGCGGGCGGATTTGCCGCAGCGAAATTCCGCGCGGCAAATCCGCCCTGTGTGAACCCAGCCTAAATCTACCTACATTTGAAATGTGATACCCTTGAAGTAAATTTTTGTTATTAACTTAATTCTGTTTGTAATGTATATATCAGGCTTATCAAGTACTTAATTATCTTATTTTGGCATAATAATTCAATAGTATTCAAATAAGTAGGACCCAATATTTTGATATATTACACACATACTTCACTTAAATGAGGATACACTTCTCTGATAGGCTGGTCTTTGTTGAGGAGGGTCAAAACCATTACATACTCTTCTCTCCTTTTCCTTACATCACCTAGCTGGCTAACTGTTTAAGCGTGTTTTCTTATTTTAAGTCTAACAGTCCAAAGGTTCACATACTAGATAGAACACAATATAACACATACACAAGCCCTTCACTTTCACACAAGCAAAAATTCACAAAACCAACAGATCCACATTTTTGATCAAAACTGACAGTTATCACAACCTAATTGTCTTGTGCAGCAAATATCACAAATTCTCACACAGTTCTCTGAAGCTGACAGCCTCTCCCTTTTAGAATTCATCTTATCCTTGAGGAAAGTAAAGAACCATTAACCCTTTCTAGTAATAGAACTGCACAACAGCCAATTTTACTGTCAACTTTTAATATCACCTTAACATTCTTTTCCCCCTTACAAACTGCAATTCCATACTACATAAACAGCTGGAACATTTATTAATTCATAGAAACTTATAAGCTTATCATGTGAAGTAGATGGGACTGGGATTATACTTACATAGCACTGCTGTCAGTGAACGAAACGCGCAGGTGAGAAAAATTGTATATGTCAGTGAACGAAACGCGCAGGTGAGAAAAATTCTTTCCGCATTTTGCCATGTTTCATCCAATATTGGTCATCTGATGATGATCTGAACACAACACATGCCCAATTTCCACTTGCATATTTCTTTTATCCATCACACGTCACTTTATCTGGAACTCTCTTCCAACTCTTTGCCATTTTACCTCTCAACATTCAAACAACCTTCTGAATTCATTCCCGCACGTTTTAACATTCTCTGATTCCCCTTGACTGCACTCTTTCCTTTTTTTCTCTACAATTTGCTTGGCCGTCTTCCTCTGAGAGACTCTGCCCTCACGCTTATCCTTCCACGCTTTCACATTTAAACTATATCAGTCCAGGCATTACCCTCTGCATCCTGTATATTTGGGTCATGATCAGGAGGGCAAAATCAAATGCCGGAACACTACTTCTATAAAACTATACAGGTCTAGGCATTGCCACAAATGTAACTCTTTGTGGTTCTTGGGACAAGCCACAAACACAAAAGTAGTGTCTTTTTCTGCCAACCGGCCTACCGTCACTGACTTAGCATAGGAAGGGACAGATATAAGTGTAAGAATGAGCTTCTTATCTGTGGATCCAATTGATCTGTCAGTCCCAATGCAGGAGCATGGTTAAAGTCTCCAGTAGATAACAAAGTCATTCTGCCTTGTCCTGGGTTTTTCGACAGGTATATTCTTGTGTTCCAAATCGGGGTTAAGTAAGAGCTGCTCGGAGAATCACAGGTCACACAGCATTTGTGTAAATCACGAATGATTCCATTTATTTGTTAACAAGCTGAAGTCGTTTTAGACAAAAAACATTGAAAACAAGGCTAAAGGTCACCTGACTTATACATATGCATAACTTATTACAATTGTCTATTATTGGTTACTAAACCATAGCACTTGCAGTGACGTCGGTCTCTGGGCAAAACTCTTCCCTAGTCACACACTGTTTTCTTACTGTCTGAGATGGTTAATTGGTAAACTATAAACATTCCTGAGCTTAGTTAAGGTTTACATAGTTAAGTATATGTATAGATCAAATCAAGTAAAACAGATGATAAAGAGTTCTATTTGGTAAGCAGAATACATTTCTAAAACAAAGTCCATCTTTAGTCAGCTGTCTTGCCCTGAGTAGACTCTTGTGTAAGCGAAGGTCAATCGCAGCTTTCTTTTTCAATTTAATGATGAGCAATGCTTTTTCCAGCATGATGTAGCATGATGTCTCAAGACAAAAGTGATAACTAAGTGACTCAATGAACAAAACACTGAAATTTTGGGTCCATAGCCAGGAAACTTCGCAGATCTCATCCCATTGAAATCCTGTGGTCAATTATCAAAAAGCGGGTGGACAAACAAAAACACAGAAATTGTGATAGTCTCCAAGCGCTAATTAAGCAGAATGGGCTGTCATCAGTCAGGATTTGGTCCAGAAGTCGATATTCAGCATGCCAAGGGAATTGCAGAAGTCTTGAAAAATAAGCACCAACACTGTAAATATTGAATCTTTTCCTAAGCTTGATGTATTTTTCCAAAAAAGTGTAAAAACTTATGAAATGCTTATAATTGTACTTCAGTAACCATAGAAACACTGAAGCAGCAAACTTTGTGAAAGCCAACATCTCAAGTCTCAAAAACTTTGGCTACTACTTGTATGTAGACACTAGGACTGAGGTGCAAAGGGCCCTTGTACACGGAACAGTTATCTCTGGCAGCGTTTACACTGAGCAATTATCGTTCAGATTCTCATGATCCAGCGACAATCTGAACGATAGTTGTGCAGTGTAAACGCTGCCAGTGACTAAACAGCTAGGGATAATTCTTTTGTTTATCATTTGTCTTTCAGTTTTGGCAGGCATGAAAACCAAATCGCAATCAGCCTGTATAAACTGGTAGTTGTTCATCTATGAACAACTGAATGAAGGCAGGTGGATGGAAGAGATCCCTGGCACACAACACTATTCAGTGAGCGATTATCGGTGGAACGACTATGGTCGTTTAGGCACCCGACAATCGTCTTGTGTAAAAGGACCCATAGAGGAGGTCCACAAGCTGCACAGTTATTGAGCGGCGTCACAAGCATGCCCTGTGACACGTCAGCTGATACTGATGACCTCACTACCCACATATTGCCTACATATTCAGGGACATCTCAGTTCTTCTCCCAGCAAACATACTGATCACAAGAAACACTGGAAGCTTTATTTATGTGGCCAGCTCCAGACTTTTAGGATAGTTCAAACTGTTTAGTTGATCACCATAGAAAATTGTACGGTGTATATGGAGCTATAGAGGGGTCTGAGGGTGAGGAGATGTCTCATCAGTGTCTGTATAAGTCTCTTTGGGATCAAATGATCACAGATGTCATACCTCAAAACCTTGGTTACATTATTAAGATTTCTGAATCTTCTCTCATCTAAGGAGGAACAACTGACGCCCACCAAAAGCCATAGCAAGAAGGAGAAAGCTGTAGACACTGGCCGTGAAAGCCAGAAAGAAAAACGCCGCTCCACCTCTTTGCGCAAAACTCAGCAGAACGTGGAGAGCCATTCTCCACTGCCTGGCGCCAGGACACCCGTCTCAGACATGGACCACAGCAGTGTCACAGGAGAAGGTCTGCCAGAGAAGTTACCCCGGTAAGAATATTGTCAGAGCAGTTGTTTGTCCTGTGCCGCTGAGATGTCTACCCTCTCACTCCTTCTTGTGCCTGCAGCCTTGGAATATTCCGCTGGGTGGTGCCAGCTGGTGGCGAAGTGACACTACGCATTCATTTTCACTCAAACCATACTGGAAGCTTCGATCAAACCCTGAACTTTGAAATTGTAGGAACCCGCCGTAGATACCAGCTGTACTGTCGAGGAGTGTGCATCTTCCCTACCATCAGTAAAGACCCTAAGTAAGCGCTTCATTATTGCAGCCACAAGCCAGTTTGCAAATGAAGTATAGAAAGAAATGATTGTAGGCCAGAGCTGGCTTTAGTTTGGATGGTGCTCACTGCTGGAATGTCCGTTTATGGCACTCCATTATGTTGTACAATATAATGCCCACGTAATAAAATGATAAAGTATACAAATAACATTATCATAAAGTGAAGACATTAGGCAGTGTGGCTGCTTCCTGTGGTTCGGGCACCTAGTGTAGGATCAGAGGTACAAGTTTTGGGGCTTCGGCCCCTCCTTCAGTGGTGGTGATTGACGTAATTGCCCCATTGTTGACATTTCTCCAGGATGTGAGCCGAGGTGTCTACCTCTACCCAGCTCTGCTGTCCATAAAATGCTGACTGTGACGCCTGTCATTGCCCTACAAGGGGTGAATGATTTCATTCATAGCGCCTATGGTTGTGGCCAAACATTTTGAGACTGACGCAAATTTTGGTTTTCACAAAGTCTGATGCTTCAGCTTTTAGAGTGGAAATTTCCATAAACTCTAGATTGTTATAAAGAGTGATCAGATGAATTGAAATAAATTGCAATCATCCCTTGCTATCAAAATTAACTAAATCACAAAAACCTAATTTCCACTGAATTTGTGAAAAAGACTTCAGGGCGCCCAAGAAAGTCCAGCAAGTGCCAAGACCATCTCCTAAAGGGGATTCAGCTATGGGATCTGTTCAACACCAGTGCAAAACTGGTCAGGTCAGGAATGGCAGCAGGCAGTTGTCAGTGTATCTACATGCACAGTAAGATGAAGGATTTAGGAGACCGGCCAGGTGCCAAGAAGGGCAGCCATGAAAAACATCAAGGAACATCTAGAACAATGATTGGAGAAGAAAAGGTGAGCGGTACTATGAGTCCTGTATCATGCCAGCAGTATGGCATCCTGAGAACATGGCCATGAATAAGGAATTGGAGCCTCGTGTGGCACAGCAAAAAAAATGCAGTCCTAAGCTCTCGCTCATGACCAGAAGGTTGTGAGTTCAATCCCCGCACGCTCCAAAAGCAACTTCTCCCAACCATCCAGGAGCAATCTGGTGATGAACAATGCTTTTTCCAGCATGATAGAGCAACATGTCACAAGGCAAAAAATGATAACTATGTGACTCAGTGAACAGAACATTGAAATTTGGGGTCCATGGCCAGGAAACTCCCCAGATCTCAATCCCACTGAGAACCTGTGGTCAACCTTCAAAAACTGGGTGGACAAACAAAAACACAGAAATTGTGATAAACTTCAAGCACCGATTAGGAAGCATGAGTCGCCATTATCAGGATTTGGGCCCAAAGCTGATATCCAGCATGTTCGGACGAATGGCAGAAGGCTGGAAAATAAGGGTCAACACTGTAAATATGGAGTCTTGGCTTAAACTAAATGTGTTTGTCCATAAAAGTGTAAAAACTTATGAAATGCTCATAATTGTACTTCAGTGACCATAGAAAGATCTAAAAACACGGAAGCAGCAAACTTTCTGAAAACCAAAAATTGTGTCAGTCTCAAAACTTTTGCCACGACTGTACGAGTGGGTGAAATACGTGGGTCTGGCCTCTTTGTTCCTGGCAGTCATGAGCTAATTCTACGATTCTGATTTCAGGGTCGTCTTTCCACATCGCAAAAAGGAAATCCAGAGTGATGAGATTGTTCACAAGAAATTCATCCTCCGCTCTGGCACCTTTGACTTCGGACCGCTGCTGTGTGGTAAAAGTCGGGAGAAGTGAGTGCAGGCGTATACTGTCCCCCAATGATGATAACCCGCAGTCACTGGCAGACAGGGTGGCAGCACAGACCTTTATTGGAAATCATCCATATGTCTTCATTCTGCTGTGCAGTCTGTGCTGTCATGTCTTGTAATGCCAGGAACTTGGGCATCTTCGGAGTATAACCCGCAGGCGGCATAAATGTACATGGACAAGTCTATATCAGAAGAGCCTTAAAGGAGCTGTCAGATATCCCCGCTGATCAGAATGACAGGAAAATTGTGCAGACAGCAGACCAGTCACTTATACATATATCTGCTAAACCATTGCCAGCTGCTTAATGCCCGTAATCTGTAAAACTGCACTGCCCCAATACCAGAGCTGGTACAGGGAGTACAGACTGGAGTGTCTCCCTGGCAGCCCATTAAGTAAGCACAATGAACTCCTAGTAGAGTTGTCAGTGACTGCACCACGTTACTGCTCCACGTTACTGCACCACGTTACTGCACCACGTTCCTGCACCACGTTCCTGCACCACGTGACTGCTCCACGTGACTGCTCCACGTGACTGCTCCACGTGACTGCACCACGTGACTGCACCACGTGACTGCTCCACGTGACTGCTGCACGTGACTGCTGCACGTGACTGCACCACGTGACTGCACCACGTGACTGCACCACGTGACTGCACCACGTGACTGCACCACGTGACTGCTCCACGTGACTGCTCCACGTGACTGCACCACGTTACTGCACCATGTTCTCTATTACACCTGCGGCTCTTCATTGTGTCATCGTACACCGAACTGACCTGGCAGGATAACTTTATATCAAATAGTCGCATGTACAGCCAGGCAGAGACCATGTAATATTCTGCATTGGGTGCTAAAATGTGACGCCCCTGGTGGCGATTTTTTGGAGCTGCAGGATTTGGCAGATGTTATTGTGTAATCTTTACAGATATAAAGCTGGACAATATCCGGAGAACATGGAGACGCTGACCATCTGCAATGTGTCTCCCCTGGAATCTGAGGTCCTCTTCTGCTTCCAGTATGACATGAAAGCTGCAACCTTCATTCTGGATCCCCCGACCATGAGCCTAAAGCCCACTGAGAAACAGGTATGTTTACATTCACACGGAGCCGCCCCCTACACAGCAATGTGATGTCACACAGGTCATGGAAGGAAGACTGGGCACATTTACTAACCCTGTCTGTTCGTTACACTGTGTAAACATAAACCTAGCCATTTGAAAATGCGCCAAAGTTATTACAATTAGGTAAAACAGAAAAAAGTTTGGTACTGTGTTAACCAGTAGAGCAAAGTGTGATTGTTCTCAGTGAGAGAAACCAAGTAACCTTGTAGACATGATACCTCAAAACTACATGATGTTACAGCAAGCTTTTGGGTGGTTCTCTTATCGACCCTTCATCAGGCTCTGAAACTGGTTTGGATGGGGCACAATTATAACACAAATGCAGAGACAACACCCCTCTTGATCTAAATAAATGTTCACACACAGAAATTTGAGACTGTCTCGGACTCAAGACTTAAAATAACACTAAACAACCTGAGAAAAGAGATGAATACTTAATCAGTCCACTGAGCTAAGGAATGTGACAGTTTTATGATGTCTGCTATCTCTCCTTTTAAAGTCCAAACATAGAGATGGAAACACTAGCTCCACAGCACCACCTATTGGATGGAAACATTCTTACAAATCAATTCCTGAATTTTTATGAATTTTTTGTTTGTTTGTTTGTTTGTTTTTTTAACTTAATAACAATTCAGAAATTGATTTGTAAGAATGTCGCCATCCAATTGTTGTATTTTAAACCACGTTCCATTTCCGCTAAGGTAAACCCCTATGACATATAACAAATATAGTGCACAGCATTTTTGGCATCGGTTTTTTGGCACAAATTGACCCAGAATTGTAGTGCATTTCACTTGGAAAAACTGCCACTGTGTGTTCTGTAACATCATGGACCAATCAGATGAGATCTTTTCAGATAAGCGTGTCAAATGGAGTCATTTCAGATGGGTCTGTCAGATTCAGCCATGTCAGATAGGGTGTCAGACAAAGTTATTTCCAGATGGGGGTGTCAGATAGGATTATGTCAGATGGGAGTGCTAAATGGGGCCATTTCAAATGGGGTTCTTAGATATGGCCATGTTGAGGGTGTCAGATAGGGCCATTCCTGATTCAGGTGTCAGATAGGATCATGTGAGATGGGGGTGTCAGATGAGACTATGTCAGATGGGGCCAATCTAGATGGGACCATGTCAAATGGGGTTGTGAGATCAGATCATGTCAAACGGGGTGTCACATGCGGCCAAGTCAGATGACGGTGCTATATGGGGCCATTTCAGATGGGGGTGTCAGACGAATAATCATCAGTTCAATGTAGTCACACTTATGCAGATGATTTCCTGGACTGTAGTGGTTGAAAGAGCGCTGTGTTCTTCCGGGGCTATGATGAGGTCTGACTACATGCATGCAGCCGTAGGCTTACCTCACACTGTCCTGACCTGTCTCCTCATCGCGAGGGCTGCTGTGCGACATTAGCTGTCAGCCTCATTACATCTGACCAAATAGCCTTCATAGTAGGAAGTTTAATGTGTTTCCAGTCTTATGCGGCATGAGTCCCCCGACTGTTACCCCAGTAAAATTAGGACCGGGCATGTATGATGTCACCTGCCTGATGGTCTCTTGTGCTGGGGTCTCGCAGTAACGGAAATGTAATGGCCTGCAGGTTTATGAGGGAATCGGCGTATCTGAATGTGATCCTTTTGTCATTCGTTCAGATTTTGAGATCTGTTCATTCTCTGCCATATGCCCCCATGTTCTTTGTACCTCCCATGTCCAAACCTCGTTATATATAGTAATAGGAGAAGGATCAGCCAAGAATGCAACCAGGAACAGTGACTGATCCACGTGTTTTATCCCAGGAGCTCTCCATATGGGCCTATCCCACCGCCCCAGGGCTCTTTGAAGATAATATTGTGTGCTGCATTAAGGACAATCCTGAGCCAGTCATATTCCATGTGAGCTGCAGAGGTGTCCGCCCGGAGCTGGAGCTCGACCGCAAGCAGGTTCACTTCGAGAAGATGCTGCTGCATCGGTGAGTAGATAGATTGTAGAGGGGAGGAAGTGATGCTGATGGTTATAATCTCTCAGAGGTGCTGCCCCCCAGTGGGTTGTCCTCAGTGTTGTCTGCGAAGCTCCTCTGTGACTATTACACTGAGGGCGGCTTCACAGACTCTGCTGGACCTGACTAGTATTATCCAAGATGAAGGGTGGACCTGACTAGTATTTACCTGGATGACAGGTGATCCTGACTAGTATTCTCCTAGACGACAGGTGGACCTAACTAGTATTCTCCTGGATGTCACGTTAACCTGACTAGTATTCTCCTGGACGACAGGTGGTCCTGACTAGTATTCTCCTGGAAGACAGGTGGTCCTGACTAGTATTCTCCTGGAAGACAGGTGGTCCTGACTAGTATTCTCCTATATGACAGGTGGTCCTGACTAGTATTCTCCTATATGACAGGTGGTCCTGACTAGTATTCTCCTGGACGACAAGTGGTCCTGACTAGTATTCTCCTGGACGACAGGTAGAGCTGACTAGTATTCTTCTGGATGACAGATGAAACTGACTAGTATTCTCCTGGACAACAGGTGGACCTGACTAGTATTCTCCTGTACGACAGGTGGGCATGACAAGTATTCTCCTGGATGTTACCTAAACCTGACTAGTAATCTCCTGGACGAGAGGTGGAGCTAACTAGCATTCTCCTCGATTTATATTTTCATGTGACTGGTATTCTCCTGGACAACAGGTAGATCTGACAAGTATTTTCCTGGATGATACGTTAACCTGACTAGTATTCTCCTGTACGACAGGTAGACCTGACTAGTATTCTCCTGTACGACAGGTGAACCTGACTAGTATTCTCCTGGATGACAGGTGGACCTGACTAGTAATCTCCTGGACAATAGCTAAAACTGACTAGTATTCTCCTGGATGACAGGTGGATCTGACTAGTAATCTCCTGGACAACAGCTAAACCTGACTAGTATTCTCCTGGATGCCACGTTAACCTGACTAGTATTCTCCTGAACGACCGGTGGACCTGACTAGCATTCTCCTGGATGCCATGTTAACCTGACTAGTATTCTTCTGGATGCCATGTTAACCTGACTAGCATTCTGCTGGATGACAGGTGGACCTGACTAGTATTCTCCTGGATGACAGGTGGACCTGACTAGTATTCTCCTGGATGACAGGTGGACCTGACTAGTAATCTTCTGGATGACAGGTGGACCTGACTAGTATTCTCCTGGATGACAGATGGACCTGACTAGTAATCTCCTGGACGACAGGTGGACCTGACTAGTATTCCGCTGGATGTCACGTTAACCTGACTAGTATTCCGCTGGATGTCACGTTAACCTGACTAGTATTCTCCTGGACGATGGGTGGACCTGCTAGTAATCTCCTGGATGACATTTGGATGTGACTGGTATTCTCCTGGATGACACAGCTTGCACTGATTGAGCGTTAATGCACTGGCGTACCTCAGTCCATTAATGGTCTGCATATTCACAGGAAGAACACCAAGACCGTCTTCCTCAGGAACAGCACCTTCTTACCAGCTGCCTGGAGGTTAACTGGACTGGAGAATCTGGGTGATGACTTCTCTGTGTCTCAGGACCAGGGTATCGTGGCACCTCGCTCCGAGTATGGTTTACAGCTTCACTTCAAGGCAGTCAAAGCCAGCAACATCAAGAAGTTCATCCGTCTGGAGGTAAGAGAGGTGATGTCGTCGCTGTGTGTCCTGGTGAATCCAGGGTCTTCTCATGTGCTCGGCTCTCACTGCAGGTTTCTGATGTGGAGAACATCCTGGGCATCGTGCAGCTGGAGAACATCCATGTGTTTGCAGAGTCTTACGATGTGGCTCTAGATATCAGCTTCCCTAAAGGTAGAGATCATGTTCATGTGTCGAGCTGTGGATACTGATGCCACTTGTATAGGATGTACTGGGGACAGACAGTCTTGGATGCTGCATGTGTCTTCTTCACATCTGGCTGCTCTTTGCCCAGGTACAGATGGAGGCCTGGACTTCGGAGTGGTGAAAGTCTTAGAAGAAAGTAAACATACTCTTTCTCTGAAGAACAAGGGGAAGTACGAGATCGGCTTCAGGTAAGTGACGAGGATGTATACAATGAGAACATGATATCAGCTCGTGTAAAAGGGCTCTTACAACTCCGGTGAGGAACCCTCCCCAGGCCTGATGTGCCACATTGACAAAAGTCCAGTGGCGTAACTATAGGGGATGCAGATGATGCGGTTGAACTCGGGCCCAGGAGCCTTAGGGGGCTCATGAGGCATCTCTTTTCCATATAGGGAGCCCAGTACTATGACTAAAGCATTATAGTTGGGGGCCCCGTTACAAATTTCACATGGGGTCCCAGAAGCTTCAAGCTACGCTTCTGCAAATGCCCTTTTATACGCAGTAGGTCAATGTTTCCCAACTCCAGTCCTCAAGGCACTCCTACAGGTTACGTTGTCTAGATTTCCTCATTATTGCACAGGTAATATAGTTATTGTCAGTCCTCATACATTACTACAGGTGTTCTTGCTATAGGATATCCTGAAAACATGACCTGTTGAGGTGTCTTATGGACTGATGACTCTTAGCAGCAGATCTCTCTGTGTAATGATGAATTGGTTGCTAACAACAATTGAAAAGGCGTGGGAGACGAACAATCGTTGAACCCCTGTAGAGTTTGAATCAGCCTTTGTAAAAGGCGAGGTAAATAAGTGCCCGTCTCTATGATCGTCGCTCTTCTTGCACCAACTGGTGTAAGAGAACCATAACTACCATGTAACGATGAAGCACAGAGCTTATAATCCAGTGATGTAGTGGGAGAAATGACCCGATGGCTGTGATGTGGCTGCCGTTCACGCCGCATCCTGCTCTCTGGTCATTATTATATAGGCTTTGGATCGACCAGTCCGGATTAAAGGGAAATGTGAGAAAATAGGATATACCGGTCAATCATAGCTCACCACAGAATGATGGACTCCTAACTAGGTGACCTCCTGAGACTGCTTACTGAGGACTATATAGGAAGGTGATATGGTCATGTAAGGAGAGTATGGCAGATGTAGGACTTTCCATGTGATGTACTCATAATAAGGTGACATGATCAGGGCCCAGTAACATCGGGAATTGATGGAGGAGGTGCCTCTACTGCTGGGACCAGCACCCCTTCCAGGGATGTCACAATATGTTACACCATTATTACTGCCACAGAAAGTCTCTCTCACCCAGATCTACGTATCTTCTTCTAACAGTTTCTCCTTAGAAGTCCCCGTTCCAGGAATGCCTGACCTAAACTCCATCTTCACCATCCTGCCGCAAAAAGGAACCTTGAGCCCCAACGAGCGAGCCACTCCGGTGCAGATTGTGTTCCAGGCCAAGAAGGAAGTGCAGATTATGGATAAACCCATCCTGAAGTGCCAGGTATTCTGTAGAGGGTAGCTGTGGGTCAAAGAGGATGCAGGCTCCTTTCTCTCTCCTCATCCTCACTTAACACAAGCGGTGGTGGAGAGAGTGCAGGCTCCTTTCTCCTTATCCTCCCTGCACATGAGCGGCGGTGTGGAGGGGTGCAGGCTCCTTTCTTTCTCCACATCTTGACTACACGTAAGTGGCGGTGCGGAAGGGTGCAGGTTCCTTTTCCTTATCCTCAATACACATAAGCAGAGGGTGCAGGCTCCTTTCTCCTTATCCTCACTGCACATGAACGGCGGTGTGGAGGGGTGCAGGCTCCTTTCTCCTTATCCTCACTACACATAAGCAGAGGGTACAGGCTCCTTTCTCCTTACCCTCCCTGCACATGAGCCGCGGTGTGGAGGGGTGCAGGCTCCTTTCTCCTTATCCTCACTCCACATGAGCGGCGGTGTGGAGGGGTGCAGACCTCTTTCTCCCTCTTCATCCTCACTAATCATGAGCAGCAGTGCAGTCTTTACAGTCCTGCCTCATCATATCCTGGTTATATTACTCGCAGTTATAGTGACTGTACCCGATATGAAGAATATTGATGTATCTCATCTGTCTTCCCTGCAGGTTATTGAACCCAACCTGTCCGATGCCGGTGAGACGATAGCGAGTATCCCAATCCGCATCTCTGTCTCATCAGCTTTCGCCAAATACCACCTGTCGCCATCCTCAGACATTAACTTTGGAGCCATAGTGATGGGCAGCCGCAAGTTGTGTTCCTTCACTCTGGAGAACTGCGGTCTTCTTGAATTTCGTTACAACATCAGCAAAATGATCCGTGAGGTGATGATTCAGCCGGCCAAGAAGGGGTAAGAAGATGACCTCCTATGAGACTGTATCAGCGTCCTCATCGCAGGACAGAGATAATCTCTAATAACATTACAGTGATCCCTCGCTATATCACGGTTCAATGACTGCGGCTTCAGTGCATCGTGGATTTTAGATAGACCATATAGAATTCTGTTTTTGCAGAGTTTTTTGCTATATGGTGGAATTTTGCGGTACATACAGGAAGTACAGTACGCCATTAGCGCATGCCAGCGCGAGATTGAACACGGCACACTATTGGCCGATGGAATGTGTTCTGTATCCTGGGTGCTGATTGGCTCACAGATTGTAGCATCGGTCTGTTTGTTCACTTTTGCGCTTGTTTGGCAGTTTACCTGACAGATTCATTTGTGTAAACATAACGCCGCTACTTCACTGATTTTCACGTATCCAGGGGGTCTCTGGAACGTAACCCGATAGACGAGAGATCACTGTATATAGTCCGTGAGAAGGTACTGCATAGAATCATAAGGGGGCGCTGATCTGTGACCTCCTCCCTATCAGTCTGTGACCCCACTCCTTTTCTGTACAGAATTATGAGTGGTCCCTGATCTGTGACCTCACCCACTTCAGTCCGTGACCCCACCAGCTTCTTTGTAGAGAATCTTGAGGCACCGCTGATCTCCTGCCCGTCAGTATGTGACCCTACCAGCTCCTTTGTCTCTTTTAGGCTGGCTCCTGGAATGAAGAGATATCGTTCCCGGGAAGGATCTGGATCCAGTAGGTCAGTTGCCTTAGGCAAAACAAAGCGTGCGGATTCCCAGCTGAGAGACGGTAGTACTTCTGGGCAGGTATGTCCAACCTGCATTGTTAGATGCTACTTACTGCTCATTATCATTATTTGCTTGGGGACTTGTCATAGGGGCCAGGGCTGAGATAATGATGTTGAGAAGAGGTAATAAGTAGCTGTGTCCATAAGAACATCTGGACATGATATTGTGCAGCTCTGCGGCCATCACTTTGCTCTATGTACAGTATATATATATACTCATATATGATGTTTCATAGACTGTATGTGTGCAACGTCTCATTTTCTGACCAGGTGTATTTTCCTGTAGGCTCGCTTTACGCTGGGCATGTTCACAGTGTCACCCGGCTTTGGATCCCTTCCTCCAGGGGGTCAGCAGATCATCAGTGTGGAGTGTTTTGCTGACCAGCTGGGCAAGAGCGAGGAATTCCTTGCTCTGGATATTTCCGATCGACCCCCAGATGACCAACCTAACGGAATCCCTTTCCACCTCATTAGTGAAGTGTGCACCCCAGGTGAAGCTCCACGAGGACCAGCGTTCCTACATCACCCGCTGGGGCAGGGCACACATGTCACCATTATCTCTTCTTTCCAGGATTTGTCACAGATGACATTGCCAGTATATTCGAAGAGCACCGTATTGTAGGGGACGCCAGAGTCCTGCAATGTCTGCCGCCGCTGCAGTCTGGGGGGATCTACCTGCAAGAAGAGAAGCGGTTCTTATTCTTGAATGTGCTGGTGGGACAAACATCTGTCGCTCGCTTCAAAGTTATCAACTCTGGAAAGGTTCCCTGCGATGTGGCTCTGACAATCAAACTGCTGTCCACTAAGGTAACAATGAGGCTGCGAGACTGAAGGGTTAAATAGGTTTTCCAGGAAAATACCATTGAGGATCTATTAATGAGAGCTGAGCCTGCAGTTACAAGCACCCGCCACTACACAGGGGTCAGCGCAGCGGCTTCCACTCTGACTCCTGTGGTTGTAGCCCTGACAGCATCTCTTATTATGGCTGTGTTATTTAGTTTGCGAATCTGTTCTTTTTCCATTGCCTATACTAAAATCAGATATATCCCTGTATCAAGACGTCTTCTGAGATTTCTCAGTGAGGGACTTCGACCTTTTTGCTATAAGAAGCACAATAATTATATCAATACATATAACTCTGTCTATTCTGTGATTCTCAGTGAGGACGCCCACCTTTCACTTTTAGGAAACACAATGTGATCAGACTTTCGTCAAAGCCTGGATCCCTACGGGTAATAGTTCCGCATCGGGTTATTATCTTTATAGTTAATTTAAAATGACAACTTTGCACAACAATTAAACAGCAACATCAACACAAAGACATCTAGACCAGGGTTCTTTGGCTCTGTGGACCAGTCGCTTACATTGAACCCAAATGGACACACATACCCAAGTCAGGAGTCCTCTCGGAAGTGAGAAACGGAAAATTTTGTAAGAATAAGGCTTCTTACCATACTGCAGTTGTTGACCATCCGTTCATCAGCATGTAACTCTCTTACTGGTGATGAAGGACCTTTGATGATGTCACTGCCATGTGATCATGGGCGGAGCATGTAAGTCACTCACAAACACACTTACTACTCACTCACGCATGGACGGACAGGTCCTCTTTAGTATTTTGATATGAGTTTTGATAAAATAGAGCAATAGCAGCTAGTACAAGCATACATTTAGCATAAATCAAAAATATTCATCATCACGCCCGATCAGCTGATCGACCGGAGTCCTGAGCGGCGGACCCCAACCGATCAACTATTGAAAACTATCCTGAGGATAGGTCATCAATAGTATTTCCCTGGAAACCCCCTTTAAACCCTGAGCATGATCTGGGGTATGGGGAACATGGCTCTCCTGTGTCATATAGCATAGAGGATCAGTCTGCTTTGTGGTGTAGATCTCAACCTTTGACTCTCATTTCCTAGTCTGTGAGTCGCAGCAGTGACATCTTCGAGGTCTGGCCATCACGTATGAGTATCCCCAGCCATAGTCACAGCTATGCCAGTGTGTCCTTCACCCCGCAGAGCATGCAGACCTACCAGGGCTCCTTCGAGGCGACTGTCGAGGGGATTACAAGGTACGTGTTATTCTAACAATGACATCGACTCCCTCAGTAAGCAGATAATTGGCGCTCAGAGGGTTTTAGAAGTACAGTATCACGCAGTACGCTGGTGACATGCCGTACGGTGGTAGCGGTGCGAGAAGTGTGATGGGATCTGTTACCTCTTTACACTTTTCCTGTTTTCCTCACCAGCGCACTTTCTAAATATCGTAATTTGACCTTTGATATTGTTGGAGAGGGAAACCTTCCTCGCATTACCGTCCTGCGCCCAGCACTGCGCAACAAGCATGGAAACCCGGTTCTGCTTTTCCAGAGACTTCTGATTGGTCAGAGCCAACAACTGCTTCTTGTCCTAAAAAACGAGGGCTCTGTCCCCGCACAGGTGGGCCGCTCCGGCATGTAACCGACTGCTACGGCTCGTCATTGCATTCATCTCATTTGTTTCAGTCTTCTCTATGTTTTAGTATATATCTGCCTATTGCCCTGTGTATAACACAAATATGACCTGTATGTTCCAGCTGCATGTCCGGAGATCAGTATCCGCTATGTATCTGCCCTCCTGCCCCAAGACCAGTGTTCACTATATATCTGCCCTCCAGCCCTGAGTATCTGCTATATATCGGCCTTCCTGCCCCAAGATCACTGTCCACTATATATCTGTCCTCCTGCCCCTGTATATTCACCATTGATTTGTCACAATCTGGATCTCAGTATTAATTACTCGCTTTCTCGCTTAGCTGAATATTGATTTGCCAGAAGATGGACAAGCATTTTGTTTAAAGCCGAAACCGAACACTCACTGTATCTACCCTGCGTGGTTGGAGACCGGACATCTGGAACAGTCAGAAACAGGTACATTGCACAACTTCAGGGTGGAGAACAGGTGTACAATGCACGGCTCCAGGAGGAGTACAGGTGTACAATGCACGGCTCCAGGTGGAGAACAGGTGTACAATGCACGGCTCCAGGTGGAGTACAGGTGTACAACGCACGGCTCCAGGTGGAGTACAGGAGTACAGAGCAAGGCTCTAGGTGGAGTACAGGTGTACAATGCATGGCTTCATGTGGAGTACAGGAGTATAGATCAAGGCTCCAGGTGGAGTACAGATGTATAGTGCAAGGCCCCAGGTACAATATAGGAGTACAGAGCTAGGCTCCAGGTGGAGTACAGGTGTACAATGCACGGCTCCAGGTGGAGTACAGGTGTACAATGCACGGCTCCAGGTGGAGTACAAGTGTACAACGCACGGCTCCAGGTGGAGTACAGGAGTACAGAGCAAGGCTCTAGGTGGAGTACAGGTGTACAATGCATGGCTTCATGTGGAGTACAGGAGTATAGATCAAGGCTCCAGGTGGAGTACAGATGTATAGTGCAAGGCCCCAGGTACAATATAGGAGTACAGAGCTAGGCTCCAGGTGGAGTACAGGTGTACAATGCACGGCTCCAGGTGGAGTACAGGTGTACAATGCACGGCTCCAGGTGGAGTACAAGTGTACAATGCACGGCTCCAGGTGGAGTACAAGTGTACAAATCTAGGTGTATCTGACACTACATCCACATCTCCTCTGGTAATTTTGGGTTCATCCTCTCTTTCCTCCTGGCTGACAGGGCGCCACGCTCACACTGCCTCGTTGAATCTCTGTCCTGGGGAGACTGCAGAGTTTGTGGTGGCATTCTGCCCTCCTGAGCCGCAACGCTACGACGGTGCTCTCATCTTGTCCGTGCTGGATAATCCATATGAGAAAAGCTGTGTGCAACTTGTGGGAGAGGGTTATAAGGAAGACCTGACCCTAGATAACATCCACAGCCCCGGAGAGCTAGTTACCCCCGATGGGCAGCTGGAAGACGACGTGGTAGAAGGTGAGGGTGTGGAGCGGTGTCCCATACATCACTGCTGGCTCCTACTAGGGGAGTGCTGTACCTTCAAACATGTAATGTCATGTTACTTACAGCTGCCCGTATCGAGCATGTCGTCTTTGGTGACTGCCACATAGGACATCGATACCAGGTGACCTTTACCATGACAAACCGCAGCCAAACAGATGCCATGAGATTTGAGTGGCCATCAGAGCCCCCTCTGGAGTTCTCCCCTCAGGTAGGGCACATGATGGCGTCACATAACATCACACTGCCCTGTAAGGTAACCTAACTGACTATTCTGCCGACAGGTAGGACACATTCATGCTGGCTGTGCTAAAGACGTGACTGTCACCATGAAGTCAGATGTGGCCGTGACATTAAATAAGTTTCAAGTGAAGTGCAAAGTTTCCCGGATTTCGTTCCTGCGCCCCCTTGATCAGGTGTCTGACTGGGACGACAGAATGAGGACCGTAAGCTGGGTGGACAGTGGTAAAGGAATGGCCGGGAAACATCCCAAGAAGAAGGTATACCAACACTAAGAATCCTCCTGAGTGACAGCTTGTGGCCGTCTTATCTCGTTTCTCCATATAGAAATGGCGCGTAAGCTAGAACCGGGTAGACTGGAAGTAGCGGCTCACGCTCATACATTGTCTGTCTGCAGGTGATTGAGACCGATCCAGAGCCTGCTCACCTGATACTTGATGAAGAGGCTCGAGAGGTGGAGCTGCTGATTACTGCCACTGTGGAGTATGCCCGATACACTGCCAAGTGTGAACACGTGCACTTCAAGGACACTCTGCTGTATCAGACACGCGTGTACAAGTGAGTGGCATAGAGGGTGGCAGGGTCACCCAACATCCAGCAGCTAACAGGCATCCCTCCACTTGTGCAGGTTCGTCATGCAGAACACGGGCACCGTCCAGCTGCAGTTCCTCTGGCAGGTTCAAATGGAGGGTCAGAGAAAACCGGGAGCGACAGACACCGGCGGTAGGTACCGGTCCTGGGTAAGTGAGCAGCTCCACAACTCTTAGTGTCCAATCCAGCCAGTGAAGTCTTTTCATTCTCCAATAGGCAGAGTTCAGACCAGCGTTCGGGCTCAATTCGTGTTTCCATTTTTTGCTCTGTTACGGGAGCAGGAGAATAGAATCTCTATTCGAAGGGATTCATTCTATGACACAAAAATGGGGTCCGTCCAGCCTCCATTATGCCCTCCAGCATTTTCCTGGACAAAGCAGCACAGCATTCTGTTGCCTGAGGCGAAGTGTGAAATACGCCCCGCTGCAAACAAAAAACACTTAGGCATTGAAGGCGCTAATATACAAGATACCCAACACATATTTGAACCATTGAGGCTTGTCTGAAGTGACAGAGTAACAATATCCCCAGTAGTGGCACCCATAGTAGGTGATCCCCATAGTGGCCCTAGTAGTAATAGTGACCCCCCTTAGTGGTACCAGTATTAAAAGTGACAAGTAACCTTTGTTAGTAGCCCCAGTAACATAGTAACATAGTAACATAGTAACATAGTATGTAAGGCCGAATGAAGACATTGTCCATCTAGTCCAGCCTGTCTATCCTACTGTGTTGATCCAGAGGAAGGCAAAAAACCCCAAGGCCAGAAGTCAATTAGCCCTTTTGGGGGAAAAATTCCTTCCCGACTCCCTAATGGCAATCAGACTGTTCCCTGGATCAACCCCTAATAGTTCCTACCTGCCTATATACCAGGATTGACACTTAAACTAAAATTTATATCCTGTAATATCCTTCTCCAGAAAGACATCAAGTCCCCTTTTAAACTTCTCTATGGATTTTGCCATCACCACTTCCTCCGGTAGAGAGTTCCACAGTCTAACTGCTCTTACAGTAAAGAACCCCTTTCTGTGTTGGTGATGAAACCTACTTTCCTCTAATCGTAGCGGATGTCCTCTTGTTACCGTCGTGGTCCTGGGTGTAAACAGATCATGGCAGAGATCCTTGTATTGTCCCCTCATGTACTTATACATGGTTATTTGGTCGCCTCTTAACCTTCTTTTTTCTAGAGTAAATAGTCCCAATTTGGACAGCCTCTCTGGGTATTCCAGTCCCGTCATTCCATGTATTAGTTTAGTCGCTCTTCTTTGAACCCCCTCAAGCACTGTGACATCTTTCCTGAGCACCGGTGTCCAGAACTGTACACAGTATTCCATATGAGGTCTGACAAGTGCCTTATATAGTGGGAGGATAATGTTCTCGTCCTTCGCCCCTATACCTCTTTTGATGCACCCCAAGACTTTATTTGCCTTTGCAGCGGCTGACTTGCATTGGTTACTCCAGTTTAGTCTATTATCCACTAATACCCCCAGATCCTTTTCCATATCACTTTTCCCTAGTGGTACCCCATTAAGTGAATATTGGTGACATCCGTTTCTCCTGCCCATGTGCATAGTCTTACATTTTTCAACATTGAACTTCATTTGCCATTTTTCTGCCCAAGCCCCCAGCTTATCCAGGTCCGTTTGTAGCCGCACATTGTCCTCCGTTGCATTAATTATATTGTATAATTTTGTGTCATCTGCAAATATTGATATTTTGCTGTGCAGCCCCTCTATCAGGTCATTAATAAATATGTTGAACAGAGTGGGGCCTAATACTGAACCCTGTGGCACCCCGCTAGCGACTGTAGTCCAATCAGAGTACGAACCATTTATTACCACCCTCTGCTTTCTATCGTTGAGCCAATTTTTTACCCACTTACACACGTTTTCGCCCAGTCCGAGCTGCCTCATTTTGTATATTAGCCTATTATGTGGCACGGTGTCAAAGGCTTTAGAGAAGTCCAGATATACAAGATCAATAGATTCTCCCTGGTCCAGCTTAGAGCTTACTTCATCGTAGAAACTGATGAGATTTGTCTGACATGAGCGACCCTTCATGAATCCATGCTGGTGAGGAGTTATTCCCTTAATCTCCTTGAGGTACTCATCGATTGCGTCTCTCAGAATCCCCTCGAAAATTTTTCCCGTTACTGAAGTGAGACTTACCGGCCTGTAGTTACCAGGCTCACTTTTGCTCCCTTTTTTGTAAATTGGGACCACGTTGGCAATGCGCCAGTGAAATTGTTCTACTCCGGTCTTGATAGTGTCTAGAAATATTAGGTATAGCGGCCTAGCTATCTCGTCACTTAGTTCCTTTAGTATCCTTGGGTAGTAGTAATAGCAACTTGCATAGTAATCCTAGTAGTAACAGTTCGTAGCTCTAGTAGTAATAATGCACCTGTTAGTGGCTCCAGTAATGATTTACATAGTAACCCCAGTAGTAAATAGTGCCCGTTAGTGGCCCCAGTAGTAATTATGTCCTCCTTAGTGGATCTCCAGCCGGCCACCAGCTCAACACCATCAGGCATTTAATTCAGTCTGTAGGTCCGGACTAGCGGCCATTACCGCATTAATCAGACTGTGACCCCTGACCTCTCCTCCCGGGGTCTGCATGCAGAAACGCAGATGCCAGGTGGAGAGATAGCGGTTGCTGGACTGGAGCTATGGACTGAATGAGTTAAATGCCTGAAGGTGTTGGGTTGCTGCCCGGCTGGCTTGTTAACCATTGCTGTACATTCTCACCAGAGTCCCCGGGCAGTGCCCGCAGCTCCTCCACCAACAGCCGTCCTTCCAGTGTGCTAGAGAGTGTGTCCTCACTACTGCCCTTGGGAGTGGAGGCCTCTCCATTTAGCGTGCAGCCCCATAGCGGTGTCATCCCGGCTGGCGAGAAGCGCGAGTTCCTTATCAAGTTTTCTCCCACACAAGTTGGAGAGTTTGAAGGTCGTCTGATTTGCAGGTGAGGATGCTCTACAGCGGTCAGTGACTGGTGATGGACGTACGTGTGACTCTATGTAGCCTATACTGTACTCTTATAGACGGAGAGTAGCCGTATGGACGACGACACTGAATGCACATAACCTCAGAAAGCGATAAATGTGTTCGCTACAGAGATGTAGCACCATCTTACAGCAGCTAATGAGCTGTGCGCCTTCCTGCAGTGATGTGTATACCCAGGGAAAGGGCAGCCACAGGTTGGCCCCTGGCCCTGGTTTGGGTATTAATAGAAGACCTGTAGGTGATGCAGCCGTCACACGCTGGAATCTGTTCTGACTGGTGATGTTTTCTGCTCCACAGCATCCCCAACACGTCCCCAGGGGAGCAGCAGCCGGTAATGCCGGTGACGGGGCGCAGTCTTCTCCCATATTGTCACTTTCAGCTGGAGGATTCAGACTACATCAGCAGCGGGAGGAGGAATCCAGAGCTGTGTGGGCCCCGTGGGGCCCCCTCAGGAACAACCTTGGATCCTAACACGCGGGTAGTTGAGTTCACTTCTGTGGGTGTGAGGACAAAGACCAGCAGGTAATCTGGAGCCTGGAGCCCTCTACTTCAGGAACGAGCTGACTGCACGAATGACTTTTGCTGTTATTTTGCTTTGTAGGACCTTCAGCATCGTGAATCCTACCTGCGGTCCATACTCTTTCCTGTGGACCTGCGAGGATCACCCAAGTCTTCAGACTCCTGCAGCCTTTCGCTGCTTGAACAACCAAGGAGTTATCCAAGCTGAAAAGAAGATAGAGGTAAACCACAGTAATAAATAAGTGCCCCCTGCCCTTCACTGTTCTTGGTGAAACAAAAAAGAGGTTATGTACCGTGTTAGCCAGTAGAGCAAAATGTGATGACCAAGTAATCTTGTAGATATGATACCTTGTAATGGCTAACAAAAATACTTGATGTTAATGCGAGCTTTCAGACCTCTCAGGATCCTTCCTCCTTGTGTGGTTTATATGCCCCATCCATAAATGTGCTGACACGTTGGTTTATGTCCAGTGGAGATCTTGATAATCTTCTCCCCATCACAGGTCGGCTTCGACTTTGTCCCTCAAGTTCTGGACATCACTGAATCTTTCTGGACATTCTCACTTCCCGAGCAGCACATCTCTGTCCCATTCCTGCTAGTCGGAAGAGCCCTGGAGCCCTCTGTCTTGTTGGACAGGTCACATCTGAACTTTCGCTCTCTGCTGATAGGTATGTTCCCATTACGTATCTCCTATGTGACTGGGGATGTGGACAGAATAGGGGTCTGGTTGTCAGGATGGTTGGTGGCCCCCCAATCATTGCTCTTGTGTTGTATACAGGGCAGGAGGTGCAGGAGTCCATCTACATAATCAACAACGAGGACAAGACCTTCAGCTTCACTATCCGTGACAGTTCACGGTTTTCGGAGGGCTGCAGTCATTCCTTGACAGTACAACCAATGGAAGGGATGGTCCCTCCTCGGAGCAGGTAACATCCAGACACCATGTGCAGATCACTGCCCTGCATCTCGCTCATATTCATTCTCTGTTCTTGTCCTTACTTTCCTCTGTAGCTGCTCTCACCCTTCATCTCTATCTATCTCATCAGGGTCCCCATCTGTGTTCACTTCAAGCCATCCACAGTCGGTGAGATGAATTTCAACCTGATTTGTGATGTGAAGACCAAAGCTGAGCCGCTCTACCTGAATGTAAAGGCTGATGGGTACTCCACCCAAGTGTCTGTTCAGTGCCAAGATGACATGGGCACAGTGATGCCCCTCTCTGCTCAGGAACCCACAGAGCTTGACTTGAGCCAGGTGAGCTCCGTTACTCTTGGGCACTGTCTGTGACGTCAGTCTCCTCTACCTGCATGTTGTGACTCTTCTCTTCCTGACAGGTGGATATTAATGACAGCACCACCCTTCAATTTAACATCATGAATAATGGACACTTCTCCTTTAATTATTCCTGCATTCTGTCGCTTCCTTGGGAGCTGCAAGAATTTTTGAGCATCTCCCCCAGTAGCGGACGTGTGGACCCTGGCCAACAGACTCAGACGCGTCTCACCTTCAACCCAACCAAAAAGTGCACAGTAAAAGATGCTTTGCTGACCCTCCAGGTTAGTAATATGAGTGGAGCCTCTGCAGTGATGACCCACCGCCATACTGATTTTGTGTTATACCATCCTGTTAGATAGAGAATGGGCCGTTGATAAGATGCCCACTTCGTGGTAGCGCTGTCCACCCAGGCCTCCACTTCTCTTTTAAAGAACACAACTTTGGCCAATGCTTCATCTACCAAGCTGGAATGCTCCCTGTCCGAGAAATCCTGGTAATCACAAACAAAGATAACAGGCCGGTGAGGTGAGCGAACCACAGAATGAAGGGCACCACAATAATAGTAGTGATTTCTGTGCTGATGCTGTGGCTTCTCCCCATGTAGCATTGACTGTCTGTACAATAATACGGCTAACATGGAGCTCCAGTTCTGCGCAGACATCCTCTCTCCCGGAGCGAAAATGGAGGTTCCAATCACCTTCTATCCCCGAGCAGCCATATTGTATCAAGAAACAGTCGTCTTCCAGATGAATGGCCATTCCAAGCAACTTATTAAGCTTCAGGGCCACGGGATTGAGATGAAGGTTGGAATCATGTAGTGACGGGCGTAGTATGTGTCCGGGTCCTGCCGCATCGCTCTAATAGGAGATGTTATCTGGTGTTTTGTAGGTTGAAGTCTCTGATCCCAAATATAAAATTATAAACTTTGGAGCGGTCAACATTGGTCAAACTGTGAGACGAGTCATCCCCATTATGAACAGAAGCCTTGCCCCCGTAAGGTGTACCCTGCACTGGAGCCCGAGTGTTCCTGCACTGCAAGAACCCAAGGTACGGGACGATACTGTCACATCCGCATAGCAGTGCCGCAACCACAGGGGTGTTTTCAGAGCTCAACCCAAACGAACCCCTTCATGATCGGCCTATTTTGTGTCTTAAGGGGCTTTATTCTAAGGCGCCGTCTTTTGACGGAGGCTGCATGAGATGCCTAACACAGGTCTCCTGTGCCAGGGTTAGTGGGTGCTCGGCTGTTGGATAACGCCCTGGCACCTGCTCTAACAGAAATCACGGATTCCCGCTGTTTAACTCATTACATGTCACAGTCAGTGTGACCACGGCATGTAAAATGCTGACAGAGGGAGGGGGCTCCCTCTCTCACCTATCGGATCCCCGTGATGTGATCGTTGGGTCCTAATGGGTTGCTCTGGCACCCGGAGGCTTGAATATGGCCTCTGGGTCTGACAGCCACGGTGGCCTATGGCTGATGTTCATATGGTGGCCTATGGCTAAACTTCATAGGCTTTCTACTAGACTGCTATACTGAAGTATAGTAGTGTATTAGAAGAATGATAAAATATGGTGATATTCAAGTTTCCCGGTGGGACAAAAATAAAAAGTTAAAGTGTGTGTATATATAATTATATTATATATAGTAAAAATAAATCAAAATAAAACGTCAAAACTCCACCTTTTACTATGTAAAAAAAAAATCATATATGATGTATCGCTGAGTTCATAATGACCCAGAGAAAAAAGCTAGTACATTATTCAACCCCCACAGTGCACGTCATGGGGAAAAAAACATGGCGAAAATAGCTAACTTTGTCTATCTCGCCTTACAAAAAACAGAATAGAAAGTGATCAAAACGTCACATGGATCAACAAATGGTGCCACGAAAAAGAACAACTATCCCCTCATACAGCACAAAAAGAAAAATGTTGGGGGTCTATGAATGCAGCGATAATGGAAAAAATCATTTTTTTTAAAGTATGCAAAAAATATATATATAAATTTGGCAGTGACATAATCGTACCGGCCTGCAGAATTAATTGTACTATTTATACGGCGCAGTGAACCGTTAGAAATAGGAAACCTTCCAGAATTGTTCATTGTGTTAACCTTGCATCTAAAAAAAAATGGAATAAAAAGCGATCCAAATGTTACATGTTCCCAAAAATTAGATAACTGAAGACTAGAGTTCACCCTGCAAAAACGAGCCCCCACAGAGCTCCGCTGATGGAAAAGTAGAAATGCCACGGCTCTTGGAATGCGGCGACACGAAAGCCAATCATAGAAAAAAACACTGTTTTATGTGTACAAAAATAGCGAAACATGAAAAAAACAAAACTGCATAAACGTATCATCACCGGAATCGTGCCGACCAAGAGAATAATGTTATCATATTATTGACACACTGAATGCCATAAAAATTAAATCCAAAAAAGAAATGGCAGAATTTTTTTTCCCCCAAATCACCCCCCAAAAAAAACAAACAAAAAAAACAACTCGTCCCGCCAAAAACGACCCCTCATAGGACTATGTTGATAGGAAAATTAAAGTTATGGCTCTACGAATGCGGCGATGAAAAAAAACTGAAAAATTAGTTGGCATTAAGGCACAAACAGGTTCTGTCACTAAGGGGTTAAGTACCAAAGCATTTTGATTGCCGCATTGCATGAGCCATAACTCATTGGCAGAGCTGTGTGAGGGCTTGTTTTTTGTGGGACGAGTTGTATTTTTTAACAGCACCGCTCTGGGGTACACACTATGTGTTGTGGAACTTTTGTTAACTTTTTTGGGGGAAGGAAAAAAAAAAAACACCTAAAAATTCAGACATTGTTTTGTTTTCATGGTGTGTACTATTCGGTAAAAAACAACATGGTAACGTTCTTAAAGCCCCCCACCCCCCACCACCACCACCCCCTCACATAGACGTTTTTTTCAGCATTTAATGCTGCACTTTTAGCGCAGCACTAAACGCTGTCAGAGGCTCCCGTTGTTTTCAATGGCGCCTCTCAGCCATGCATTCGATCGCGGTGCTGGACTGCGCTTTCCATAGCCGCGATTGTTGAGCGGTGTCTGTTGTATTTTGTGCGTTTTGCGCACCTCATCAATGATGGGTATGCTAAAACTGCTTTCGGAGGTAGGAGCGCTGCCTCTGAAAGCGAAAGTAAAAGCACAGCAGAGCGGCGCAATTTACCAAGTTTATAGAGATGTTCTTAGTTTTTACTATTTTAGCACAAAAAAAAGGAAAAACTAAATCTGCATTACAGCATCGTAAGGGCGTATTCACACGGGCAAGAATCTCGTGCGAGCTTTCTGCCTTGCGAGATGTACGAATATGAATTCTTTTGGACTGACTTATCCACATGAGCGATTTTTTTTTTTTTGCATCCCTTTGATGTTGCGAGAATAAAAATCGCAGCGTGTTCTATTTTTGTTTTCAAAGTGGTCCCAAAAGACATGGATGGTACTCGCATGCTGCGTGATGTGCAGACGATGTCTCCTGTTGAAATTAATGGGAAACACTTGCAATCGTTTGATGTGCGTGAAACACATGGAACGTGGGGAAAATGCATATTTTTTTTAAATAGTTTTTTTTAATTAAACTTTTTTTGACACTTTTAATTCCTCAAGAAGTCTTGAAGAAGCAACAAACAGGCTTGTTCTCGTGGATGCAGACCCTGCGGGTTATACACTGGGCCCAGAAGCGCACACATCAGACGGGTTTACACCTACATGCACTGGACTCTAATGTCTCTGTAATTGCTCTGCAGGTCCTCCGTCTGTCCCCCAGAAGCGAGATCTCCCTTCCTGCCCACACTGGGCTGTGTAAGCTGGAGATGCAGTTTACCCCCGGCACTAGGATTGCCCCTTTCTCAGAGGAGGTGATGCTGGAGGCTTCCGGAGTGATGCGCTCCCTCTTCGTGGTGCGAGGCTGCGGCCAGGGCCTGGAGCTCAGCTTGGACCAGGATTTTGTGTCCTTTGGGGCGGTGGTGCTGCAGAGCCAAGCCACTCGCAGGATCACCTTGAATAACACCGGGGAGCTGGGATCCAGGTACTGTCCGCCCGGACCCCCTGAGCGCACTCCTCATCGCGAGGGGCATCTCTTTCGCTCACTCTCAAGTTTTGTTTTTGTGGCAGGTTTCAGTGGGACATAACAAAGTTTGAGCCAGACTTCTCCATCTCGCCGGCCTCTGGTTACATCACGGCGGGCACTGAGGTCACGTTTGACGTGGTCTTTCACCCTGCTGCGATTTGTTCTGACGTTTACTATGAGAACCTGCTGTGCAATATTGAAGGAGGCAGAACATTAACGCTAACGCTATCAGGATCCGGGGTCGGGCTCCCATCCACAAAGGAGGTAATGGCTTTCAAACTGCTTCTCACTGACTGTTCAAGCTGCAGGGCAGGATGTGGGCCACTTGGGTAACTTTTCTAGTGGGAAGATAACTTCTTTTGGTTTCTTCCATATTAGTAGTCATGAGACGTGCACTGCCTCAGTGTACTGGGTGTATTGCCTTTGTGTATGGGGTGCGCTGCCTCTGTGTGTATAGGGGGGGGTGCGCTGCCTCTGTGTGGAGGGGGGGGGGGGTGCGCTGCCTCTGTGTGGAGGGGGGGGGGGTGCGCTGCCTCTGTGTGGAGGGGGGGGTGCGCTGCCTCTGTGTGGAGGAGGGGGGTGCGCTGCCTCTGTGTGGAGGGGGGGTGCGCTGCCTCTGTGTGGAAGAGGGGGGGTGCTCTCCTCTGTGCATGCGAGGGGTGTGCTGCCTCTTTGTGGGGGGTGTACCACCTCTGCATGGGGTGCATTGTGTGTTGCATTGCCTTGCTGTATGTGGTTCACCGCCTGCCATAACGTACAAATCTGTGCCCACCATCTACTGTTACAGGTTGTCAACTTTCAGTGTCAGGTCCGAAGTAAACAGACACAAATCATCTCCCTGAGCAATAAAACCAACCAGACATGGCACCTGCGACCGGTCATTGATAGGGAACACTGGGACGGAGTGGAGGTCATCACTGTGGAGGCTCATCAGCAGAACAAGCCTTATGAGATCACATATCATCCGCTGACCATGAGCGCCGAGGGCAAGAAGCACCAGGTAATGGCCTGTCCCGGTCATGGCCTTGTGCCCGACTCTGTACTATTCCGATGCTCGGTAAGTGTATTTTGTGATGGTTCAGCGTCTTGGTGATTTTGGTGTTTTTAGGGCTCAATCTTCTTCCCACTGCCTGATGGGACAGGATTAATCTATCTCCTGCAAGGTCAGGCTGAGCCTCCTAAATCCTCCGGTACTGTGATTAGAGAGGTCCCATGCAAGACGCCATATACCGAACTGCTGCCAGTCAACAACTGGCTGCGCAAAACCCAACGGTGAGTAGTGATACGGGACCCAGGGTGGCACTCGCTGCCCTCATCCTGTGTCATACCTACCTCGTACCTGATTGGGGGCATTATCCACATCTTCATGTCACGCTTATTTTCATCTTCCAACAGGTTTCATGCTATTATTGAGGTCCTGAAGCCAGAACGTCTGGATAGCTCCACCACCATCAAGGGTCTGGACTATGTGGAGGTGCCAGGAGGAGCCAACAGAGACTACAAACTGAATTTTCACTCTCACAAAGAGGGCACCTTCTCGACTAAGGTATATAATTAAGGCCCTAGACTGCCTTATGATACAGAATGGCTTCACATGGCGGCCTCTTGAGCACAGATATCAACTTCTTCCTGCTTAGCTATCCTAATCATCATTGCTTGATACTCTCATCACCAGCGCCCTGGTACAGGTGCTGATATAGGTGGCGGGTTCTGGGCACTGGCATGGGTGCTGGTATGGGTGGTGGGTTCTAGTTACTGGCGTGGGTATTGCTTTCAGTGACGGATGCCAATCACTGGCATAGGTACTGCTTTTGGTGGTAGGTAATGATCACCTGCATGGGTGGTGGTTTCAATGGTCGGTACTGGTCACTAGCGTGAGTACTGGTCATTGGTGTAGGTGCTGGTTGCGGTGGTGGGTTCCAGTCACTGGTGTGTGCTCGTTTTGGAGGTGGATGCTGGTCAATGGAGTATTGGTTTCAGTGGTGGGTACAAATCACTTGTCTGAGTGCAGATTCTGATGGAGGGTGCTGGTTACTGGCATGGGTGCAGTTTCAGTGGTGGGCTCTGGTCACTTGTGTGGGTGCTGGCTTCGGTGGTGGTTGAGGAATGAGAGTTCCAGATGTTACTGCCAGGACCCAACAAGGTTTCAGTTAACTTTTGACTGTTCATCGATTCTAGGTGACTTTCCGTAACGAGACGACACAAGAATACATGTTCTATTACGTTACATTTAAAGCCACCCCTCCTGGCATCATCAGCACCATAGAACTGGTGACTCCGGTGCGGCAAAGCACTGCAGCCACCCTGCGCGTGGAGAATCCATTGTCTGTGCCAATAACCTTCACCACAGACTGCAAAGTGCCGGAGATTAACCTTCCCCCGCAGATCACGGTGCCGGCCCAGTCGGAGGTAATACTGCTTTCATACACTGATGGCGCTGCACACAGCCGGGAGCACATGGTGGACCATACCATCTTCTCCCTTTTTCCAGGGCACCCTGATGTTTGAGTACCAGCCTCTGAAGACTGGCGAGTCGACGGGCAGGCTGACCTTGCAGAGCCACGAGCTGGGCTTATTCCAGTATGATCTGCTCCTGAAGGCTACATCCGCTGTGTCTGAGAAGCCGCTGTACTTTCGCACAACCCTGGGTTCCAGTCAGACCCTGAGCGCCAGATTCATGAACTTCACCCGTCAGAAGACTGAATACAGCTGTAAGGTGAGCGCCGCTGTCTGGGAGGCGAAAGCATCTTCCAACCTTGGATTTCCTAACCATTTCCTCTTGTCTTTAGGTTGATAACTCAGATTTCTATGTTGATAAGATGGTCATGGCGGCTCCTGGGTCGCAGGGGGGATCAGAGGTCAGTGTGGAGGTGACATTTGAACCGGTTCAGCTTGGAGAGTCCCGCGCCGTGCTGCACATCTCTTCTCCTCTGGGGGGTGAATACACCGTCCCCGTCTTTGGCTCCGCCATGCCTCCTAAGCCTCAAGGACCGCTACAGATTCGTGCTGGTTCCAGCATCTCCATCCCCTTTAAGAATATTTTCCTGCAGACTACAACCTTCAGCTTTCAGACTGATCCCGCAGTGTTCGTCGTGAAGCCTAGTGACCCTGTGCGCTCCAAGAAAACTCACCACATATCTGTGTCATATGAAGCCCCTCGCGGGGACCGCAAGAACCCAGTGACAGGGCGACTGGTCGTATCCTGTCCTCGTGCCGCAGGCGTTGCACAGGGAATCTATTGGGTGTATTACCTGAAGGGCGTTCTACCTGATAAGTGATGCCAGGATCTCCGTTCACAGCACGGACCGGGCGAGTGGTGGCCTACCAATACTGAATGGACATTTAATAAGTCTCCAAAAAGTAATGGGTTAAATGTCATTACCCCATAAACAAACCTAAAGCTAAACCACATGTGATCACCCCAAGTCCAGATAGTAGCATGAGGCGGTGTCCAACCCAAATGACAGCCTCTATGTGGGCCCTCACCCCGATAGGGGCCAATAACCCTACTCTGCCCTCACCCCATAGTGGCCAATAACCCCACTCTGCCCTATACACACCGTGTAATCAATCCTACATGTATAAACATTATATATACCCCAAAATGTGTACCAATAAAAACTGCAAATCACCATGCAGAAGACGACCCTCATATGTCCGTGTCGATGGGGGGAGTTGTGGCTTTTAAAAGTGATGAAAATTAAAAGAGATGAAAATTCCGTGAAAAATTGTTGTGTCCTTTGATCTAAAACAGGCCTGTCACTGAGGGGTTAATGATTCTCTCCACAGATGACGGATACTCGTATAACCACCGGTGTCGGGTCCAGGATGCTGCGCTGTTATATACAGGCCTGATGTCTATACATGTAGGATTGATTACACGGTGTGTACAGGGCAGAGTGGGGTTATTGGCCCCCATCGGGGTGAGGGCCCACATATAGGGCGTCTCTAGGATTGCACAGCCCCGTCCCGTATACTATCTGTGCTTGGAGTGATGATGCGGTAGTATAGGTTTACGTGTTAATGGCGGTTTTCCTGTCATATTTTTATAACCTCATTAAAACCACTAAGTGCCTGCGCCTCATCCTCGGCCTGCGGGGATTTAGAGGCATCGTGCTTCCCGTAGATGTTCTCTGTGGTGACGGTGAGGGAATCGGGGTGTGTATATTATGGGAGCGGCTCGGGGCACAATAAACCTCAGAACACGAGGAAGTGGTGATGTGTACATGATGAGAGTTGTAATCCATGGCATGGCAGTCCGCGTCCGTGATCTGACGGTGATGGTCGCAGTCCGCGTCCGTGATCCTACAGTGATGGTCGCAGTCCGTGATCCTACAGTGATGGTCGCAGTCCGTGATCCTACAGTGATGGTCGCAGTCCGCGATCCTACAGTGATGGTCGCAGTCCGCGATCCTACAGTGATGGTCGCAGTCCGCGTCCGTCATCTGACGGTGATGGTCGCAGTCCGCGTCCATGATCTTACGGTGATGGTCGCAGTCCGTATCAGTGATCTGCTCCCCCTGGAGTACGGGTCTGGACAGGACCCTCTTTTTCTGGTAACTCTCTAATCACTCTGCTCCACAGGGAGGACATCGCACAGTTTGTTTGCTGCACATTGCTGAAGTGGTCCTTAGATGATGGGTGGAGTAGTACCCCAGGTGTCAGACATTCTATGGCTACAATTTTGGGGTTCGGTCTGAGCGTTTATGCTGCAGCAGGTGCCCTTATAAAGTGACTTCTGTGCTCTGGTGGATACAAAGATGTGAGAATAAATCGGTTCACCCAGTAAGCAAGATGCATACAAGGTATAAGCGGGGCAGTTATCAGTGCGCCCTCTATGGGCAGTGCAGAGAAGTTTGCAGAAGGGAAACCAGTGAACACTGCAGGATACAGGTCATATAATACCAGATACAGTGCCAGCTATAGGTTAGATGGCTCCCTGTGTGGAATGTTGTCCACCCCCCTCCCCCCACATCATACAGTATACAGGCAGTCTATCTGTATTTTGCTTGTGCAGATAGCAGCATACCCATACCAGAACAGATCAAGCTCATAACATAAATACGACACCAGAACCAAACTCTGTACATAAATACAGCACTGAACTAAACACGGTACATAAATACAGCACCACTTCCAAGCTCATGCCATAGATACAACACCAGAGCCAAGCATAGCACATAAATACAGCATGAGATCCACACTCATAATATAAATACAGCACCAGAACTGTTTGCAGCATAAATGCAGAATCAGAACCAAACTTGGTACATAAATACAGCTCCAAGCTCATAACATAACTACAGCACTAGAACCAACTTCAGTACATAGATACAATACCAAAACTAAGCTCATGACAAAAATACAGTAGCAGAACTAAGTGATTGTGTTGAGAGGGCCTCTGGTAAGCGGTACTGTTGTATTATGTCTCCACCACAAGTATGGGCGGAGACCTTGTGATGGGCTGTATCTGCCCAGTGTACGCCCACAAGCTACTGATTGGCTGCCTGCATCAAGCTCCTAGCAGAGTTGTGATGGAGTTTTGGCTGGGATGGAGGATTGGGGTTAGTGTCAGTGTTAGGCGTACATTATTATTATTAGAACGGAACGGCATTTACATGGAAGGATTTAGGCAGATGTCCGGGTCGGATCCCGCTGTGAGAATTTTCGCAGCGGATTGCGGTCCCGTGCCCCTGCAGAGGCCTGCGGCCTGTCCTCTCCCGGCGTCTTCATTCTCTGCTATGCGCCAGCTGCTGGCCAGCCGGTGTATGCGCAGAGAGAAGGCGGCCCGTCACCACTGACATTTCTGTGCGGGCCTCTGCGAGACACGCACAGAAATAGAGCATGCCACGATTTGTTTCCGCATGTGATTTCACGCAGACACATTGCAGCCGTCTGTCTAAGATTGTGTTTTCTAATGCAATCCTATGGCAACTGCCACGGGCCGAAAATCTGCGGGAAATCCCGCCGCGGAATTTCCACCCGTGTGCAGGTGGCCTTACAGCTAATAATGTAAGCCTAATACTGAAACCAACCCTCACCCTTCATCCCAGACAAAACTCAGTGCACGTACCTGCACTGGCGAGCCCAATGTAACTTGCCCCACCGTCATCTCTCCTGCCGCCGGAAGTCTTCCTTTTCCCCTCAGGCTGCCGGCGCTGTACTATTCCCTCGCATTCCCCCCTTCATCACATCTCAGTCACTGTAATGTGCCCTCCTGTCACCTTTCACCGGTGCTCTGCCATCTGGGCTCCTTGCTGCGGCGCTGTGCTTCCCCTGCTCTTACTGGTCCAGTCGGCCTGCCAGCAGCGCTCCCATCTCTCCTTATGTCCACAGGCTGGGCTGAGTGCCGATGGTCGCGCGACGACAGTGCCATGGCTAGTCAGTAGTCACTAGCCGGGTCGCAGCCAGGATACATGTTAGGCATCACACAGTCTCTGGTGCCGGGTGTCATCGACTACACTCACTGCCTCCAGCAACCAATCAGCAGCAGTGCGCGTCATCTGACTGTCAAGCCTCCTAATCCTTGTCTCCACCCACCACTTCCGGTGTCGACAAGATACAACAGTACCCCGGTGGGCTGACAGCGGCACCTCAGAACATTAGGTCTGAAGGTTAGATTTCAGACAGGTAGATTTTAATGGACTCAGAAAGAGGGTAGGAAGATGTTCTTAAGGACGGAAATGTCCAAGAAAGTTGGGAAATATTGTGAAATGAGATTCTCAAAGCACAATCGTTACCAATCCCTAAAAGAAGGAAAAATGGGAAGCATTTAAAGAGACCAGAATGGGTGAACACAGAACTTGCACACATGATGAAAAGGAAGAAAAACATGTTTATCAAATGGAAAGAGGGGGGATATCTAAAGAAGAATATAATGTGGTCTGCAGAAACTGTAGGGCAAGTGTCAGAAAAGCTAAAGTTAATAACGATTTGAGGCTTGTAAGAGAAGCAAAAAGCAATAAAAAAGGATTTGGGGGGTATGTCAAAAGCAAAAGAAAAGTCAAAGATGCTATTGGATGCTTACAAGATGAAAATGGTGAATTGGTTAAGAATGATAGTGAAGGCCAAACTTTTAAATTCCTATTTTGTATCTGTTTTCTCTCAGAAAGTAAATGTAACATCAACTGATCTTCCCTGTGCTATTGGGGGAGTAAAAGAAAGCAGGCTATCTATAAGCAGAGAGATGGTGAGGGAACACTTAGCTAACTTAAATGAATTCAAGTCTCAAGGTCCAGATGAATTACATTCTAGGATATTAAAGGAAGCAGCGGAGGTAATTGCTGAACCACTCGCCATGATCTGTGAAAATTCCTGGAGAACAGGAGAAGTCCCAGAAGATTCGAAAAGGGCAATTGTTGTCCCTATCTTCAAAAAAGGGAAGAAAGTGGATCCAGGAAACTACAGGCCTGTGAGCCTGACTTCTATACCAGGAAAGATCTTTGAGCAAATTATTAAACAGCATGTATGCAAGTACTTGGATGAGAATGGAGTAATTAACCAAAGACAGCATGGGTTTGTAACAAACAAGTCATGCCAGACTAATCTAATTTCCTTCTATGACAGAATCACTGACTGTGTTGATCAGGATAATGCGGTGGATATAGTATATCTTGACCTTAGTAAAGCATTTGACAAAGTATCTCATACTATACTTATTGAAAAAATGACCAAATATGGGATTGACAAGGCAACTGTTAGGTGGATTCACAACTGGCTGAGTGATCGTACTCAAAGAGTGGTCATAAATGGCTGCACATCCAATTAGAAGAATGTATCAAGTGGGAACCACAAGCCTCTGTCCTGGGCCCAGTGTTGTTCAACATTTTTATAAATGTTCTGGAGGAGGGAATTGATGGGAAACTGATCAAATTTGCTGACGACACAAAGCTAGGAGGGATAGCCAACACTAGAGAAGGGGGGGGGGGGGATTCAAAAAGATCTAGAAAAGCCTGACCAGTGGGCGGCGACTAACAGAATGGTATTTAACAAGGAGAAATGCAAAGTTCTGCATCTGGGCAAGAAAAATGAAAAAAAGCACATACAGAATGGGAGGAATTGGGCTAAGCAGCAGCACATGTGAAAAAGACCTGGGTATACTAATAGATCACAGACTGAACATGAGTCAACAATGTGATGCAGCAACCAAAAAGGCAAACACAATTCTGGGATGTACTAAGAGAAGCATAGAGTCTAGATCACGTGAGATCATTATCCCCCTCTACTCTTCCTTAGTCAGACCTCATCTGGAATACTGGGTCCAGTTCTGGGCACCCCACTTTAAAAGACAGAGACAAACTGGAGCAAGTTCAGAGAAGAGTTACCAAGATGGTGAGCGGTCTACAAATCATGTCCCATGAGGAACGGTTAAAGGATCTGGGAATGTTTAGCAGAAGAGAAGGGTGAGAGGAGACTTAATAGCTGTCTACAAATATCTGAAGGGCTGTCACAGTGCAGAGGGATCAGCCCTATTCTCATCTGCACAAGGAAAGACTAGAAGCAATGGGAGGAAACTGAAAGGGAGGAGACACAGGATAGATATTAGACAGTGAAGGGGATCTATGAGTGGAACAGGTTGCCACGGGAGGTGGGGAGTTCTCCATCAATGGAAGTGTTCAAACACAGGCTGGACAAATATCTGTCTAGGATGAGTTAGTGAATCCTACACTGAGCAGGGGGTTGGATCCGATGACCCCGGAGGACCCTTCCAATACCATTCTATGACATGAGGGAGGAGACAGAGCCAGGAGGAGGATGATACATGTAGCTCCACAAGATGCTCCTGCATGGAGGAAGATCATCTGCCCTAGCGGACCTCATGGGGGTGATCGCCTCCAGGCTACATCCACGTGGTACCACCCTACAAGCTGGTGACTGACACCGTGTGTGACTGCATGGCTTGCACATAACTAAGGCCAGCCACACACGGCAGCCTTATACATGAGCAAAGCCACTAAATGAATCTGAAATGTGGCAGATCACATGACCGACGTCTCCTAACAAAGCGTTAATGCTTTTTATTAAGATTCTGCAGAACTGCGTCAGACCTCCTTCACACTGCCAGATGGGGTCAGTGTTGGGCGTCCGTCGAGGTCTCTTCCATCTTCCCTCCGCGGTTGGTCTAACAGTTACAGTGCCCCTAGGGGTCATAAGAAGCAACGTATATGGTGGAAGGACACAGGCAGGATCTACCAAATACCAGGTTTCCCTGAAAATAAGTCCTCCTCCGAAAACAAGCCCTAGCTACACTACATGTAAAAAAACAATACTCACCTAGCAGGCGACGTTCGGGTCCCTCATGCCGGGCTGCAGCGCTCCGGCAAACTTCTGTGTACTCTTCAGTGCTTAACGAGCATTCTCTTCCTGGTAATGGGGCTTGAATACCCCGCCTCCAGCAAGAGGCTCAGCCAATCAGTGAATGACAGTGAATGGCTGTGATTGGTTCATTGAGTGCCGACTCGGATTGGCTAAGCATCAGTGCACGTGATCCAATCACAGAAATCTCCCACTGGAGGCGGGGTATAGCGTTTGAGCCCGCCCTTACACTCCGTGTCCATGATGTGCAGTCTGCTGAGAGGTTCCAAAGCAGGCGTTACACACGTAAAAACTTTGTCTGCAGGTGGTTTTATACCTTCGGGTGACACTATGTGGTCATGTGACTGCGCCAATCCCAAATAAATGCACCATCCAGGACAGGCCGAAGATGATGGAAATGGAACATCTCAACTCCAACAGCCGCTCATCGGGTGAAGCGTTACAACGGGCGATGGATTCCAGGTTCTTCTCATCTGGACAGATGAACAATCGTCGCATGAGATCTTCTGCTGAAAGAAGCTTTGCAGAATTATCGTTGATTCGTCGCCTGGTGTCAGCGATTACGTACGGCCGGCGTACACGACTGTATGCAGTATAAGGGTTTGCACGCCTAATTTTTGCTGGGGAATTTGGCGTGGAATCTGCGCCGATTCCGTGGCACACCAGCATCCTATTTAATGTGATGGGAATCGGCGCCGTCGGCCCGTGCGTCGGGACTTTTTTTGTACACGGATTTCAAATCCACGGTAGTAAAAAAAAAAAATGGTGACACTTCATAAAGCAGCTTCCATGTGGATCCGGGAGGGGGGGGTCATCACTCCGTGCCGTATAAATCGGCGCCGTAACACTCTGATGTCCCCTGAACGTCACGGGCTGCGGAATCTTTAGAAAAATTCTACAACAAAAATCCGCCGTGTGAATTCACCCTTTTTGCTCCCGAGGCGCCCCGATAACTGCTGGACCAATTAACCCTTGCTACACTGGATAGGTCGATGTACATCTGAGAGGAGACGAAAGGGTCAGTTTCCCCCTCATGTGAATTGGCGCCAGTGCGTGCCAGTTTTACGGTGTGTGACCTGGTAACGTTGCACGGCAGTGATGTCCTTGTATCCGGAGTGACATCTACGCAGCTGGCGCCTGATCCTGGGCAGTCACCTGCACTGCGCCCTTCATCATCTGCTCTGCAGTTCCGCCATAGAACAAGCCTGCCTGTCAGCAGAACCGATGGCAACATCTCAGGCGTCAAAACTTCTGCGGAAGCACCTACTATAACCAGCAGGCGATCCAGTGGCTGCATGTCAGTAATTACCGCTGTGAGAGGGGGATGTGTCAGTAAATATAATCAACTGTCAGAGGTTGGGATCAGTCAGTAAATGTCAGTAAGAAGCTATGAGCGGTGATTGGAGCTCATCAGCCGCCCGTTAGAGGGCAGCACCTGTAAGGTAGTCGCTGCTGTCAGCATATTGTGCAGGTTTCTCGTCTTTTCCGGTCACGTGTGAGTCAGGTGTCTCCTGCCGGACTACACTTCCCATGCGGCAGCGCGACGCCGGTCATCTGACAGAGGGGCGTGTCCGGCACACGTGACTGCGGCCGCTCTGCCCGCTTGTTGTGAGGGAGCCGGGAAGATGAACGCGGAGAGGGATCTCAGCCCCCTCACCCCCAACATCGTGCGGGCGCTGAACGACAAGATGTACGAGAAGAGGAAGGTGGCGGCGCTGGAGATAGAGAAGTGAGACGCCCGGGAGAGGGCGGGGACACTGGGTGAAGGAGGAGGGGCAGGAGGGAGGGGACTCGGTAGAGGGAGGAGACAATGAGTGGGAGGAAACACTGGGGGGAGAGTGGGCGTGTAAAGTAGTGGGCGGGGACATTGGGAGAGGGAGGAGTCACCATTGAAGAGGGAGGGGACAACGAAAAGTGGGAGGAAGCACTGGAGATAGAGGGTGTGTGTAAAGTAGTGGGTGGGGACATTTGGGAGAGGGAGGAGTCACCACAGAGGAAGGGGACAAGAAAGGGAGGAGACACTGAGGAGAGGGAGGGTTTGTTTAAAGTAGTGGGACACTGGGGAGAGGGAGGAGACAACAGGGAGAGAAAGTAGACAGTGGGGTGAGAGAAGTAGTGGGCGGAGACACTGGGGAGAGGGAGGAGTCACCATTGGAGAGGGAGGGGACAACAAACAGTGGGAGGAAACACTGGAGAGATGGAGGGTGTGTGTGAAGTAGTGGGTGGAGACATTTGGGAGAGGGAGGAGTCACCACAGAGGGAGGGGACAAGAGAGGGAGGATTTGTTTAAAGTAGTGGGACACTGGGGATAGCAAGTGGGGTGAGAGAAGTAGTGGGCAGAGACACTAGGGAGAGGGAGGAGTCACTTTGGAAAGGGAGGGGTCATGTGAAGTAGTGGGTGTGGACATTGGGGAGAGGGAGCAGTCACCATTGGAGAGGGAGGGGACAAAGTGGGAGGAAACACTGGAAAGATGGGGGGGGTGTAAAGTAGTGGGCGGGGACATTGGGGAGAAGGAGGAGGGAGTGGCCTCTGGGGAGGTGAAGGGCGTGTGTGAAGTAGTGGGCGGGGACATTGGGGAGAAGGGGGAGGGAGTGGCCTCTGGGGAGGTGAAGGGCGTGTGTGAAGTAGTGGGTGGGGACATTTTGGAGAGGGAGGAGTTACCACAGAGGGAGGGGACAAGAAAGGGAGGAGACACTGGGGAGAGGGAGGGTTTGTGTAAAGTAGTGGGTTGGGACATTCGGGGGAAGGAGGGGGAGGAGGTAGGGGACACTGGGGATAGGGAGGAGACAACAAGGAGAGGGAGGGGTCACCAGGGAGAGAAAGTAGACACTGGGGAGAGCGAGTGGGGAGGAGGAGGGGAAAGTAGTGGGCGGAGACACTGGGAGAGGGAGGGGTCACTTTAGAAAGGGAGGGGCCTTATTAAGTAGTGGGTGTGGACATTGGGGAGAGGGAGGGGTCCCCATGGAGAGGAAGGGGGCATGTGAAGTAGTGTGTGGGGACATTGAATAGAGGGAGGATGGTCAGGAGGGAGGAGACACTGGGGAGAAGGTGGGACCTAGATGGAAAAGACAATAAGTAGAGGGCAGTGGGACCATTGAAGAGGAAGGGGACATTGGGGTGAAGGCGGGGACAATGGGAAGAGGGCGGAGAGTAGAGGAAGGGGACAACAAGGAGAGGGAGGAGACAAGGAGAGAGGGGACACCAGGGTGAGGATGGAGAGTAGAGGGCGGGGACACTAGGGAGTGGGAGGAGACACTAGGGAGAGAGTGAGATCATTGGGGAAGGGGGGCAGCTCGGAGGGGGGTGAATATAGATCGGTGACAAGAAGGAGAGAAAGAGGATCGGGAAGGGATTGGAGAGAGGAAACAAGCAGGAGTGGGCGGGGACACCAGGGAGTGGGCGGGGACACCTGTGACAGGAGAGGGCGCCGCACCATTTCACCCGTCTTGGCGCTGTCTCCGCAGGTTGGTGCGGGAGTTTGTGGCGCAGAATAACGCGGTGCAGATAAAACACGTCATCCAGATCCTGTCTCAGGAATTCGCTCTGTCGCAGCATCCGCACAGCAGGAAGGGGGGGCTCATCGGACTGGCCGCCTGCTCCATTGCACTCGGCAAGGTGATGGGCGGTGGGATGGATTGTGGGGAGTGGCTGTCGGGGGGAGCCACCAGGATTAACCCTCTGTTCCCCTTGCAGGACTCGGGCCAGTACCTGCGGGAGCTCATTGAACCCGTCCTCACCTGCTTTAACGATGCGGACAGCCGGCTGCGCTATTACGCCTGCGAGGCGCTCTACAACATCGTGAAGGTTGCCCGCGGCTCCGTCCTGCCACATTTTAACGTGCTGTTTGATGGACTCAGTAAGGTAAAGGGCCGCATCCCCTCCATGTGCTTTTTCTGGGGTTACCATGGTAACAGCAGCAGACCTCCTGTCATGTGACCTCCACTCCAATACTTGCATATGAAAGTACAACCCCAACTCCAAATAAGTTGGACCATAGTGTAAAATGTAAAGAAAAAACAGACGCAGTGATTTGTAGGCCTCATCTAGCCATACATCCATAGTAACATCGTATGTGAGGCCGAAGGGAGACGATGGTCCTCCAGTTCAGCCCGTTTCCACCCCCCTTGTTGATCCAGAGGAAGGAATAAAAAACCAACAGTAGAACATATCAGGGGGGGAGGGGCATTGTTCTACGTCATACAAAATAAACTTATTTAGAAATTGATGGCAGCAACACATCTCACAAAAGTGGGCGGGGCCGTGACTACCATGGTGCAGCATTGCCTCTCCTGGAGACCAGCTGCTGGAGTTTTGGGAGAGAATGTTGTCCGTTCTTCTCTGATGGATTCTCGCGGCTCCGCAGTCCTCGCTCATCTTTTTTGTTTCATAATGCACCAAATGTTTCCTATTGGTGGACGGTCCAGACTGCAGGCGGCCGGTGCAGCACCCGGACTCTTCGGTGAGCCCATGCTGTTGTGATGGGGGCAGTATGTGGTTTTGCATTGTCTTGCTCACATTTTGATTCCTCTGCCCACAGCACAGTCTCACATTTTGCCTCGGTCCTTTATAAATGATCTTTGGCCCAGAGAAGACGCCGGCGCTTCTGGATTCTGCTGAGATACATTTTACAACGTTCCCTTACATTAGTGGATTACATGCTGACCTGGATCCACAGACGGTGATCACTGGAAGTATTCCTGCGCCCCTGCAGGGATTACATTACAGAATCACGCCTGTTTATAATGCAGGGATTACATTACAGAATCACGCCTGTTTATAATGCAGCGCCGCCCGAGGGCCGCAGATCTCCAGCATCCAGTATTGTCCCTTGTGCACCGGAGTCTCTCCAGATCCTCTGACTGATGGTTTTATGTTCTGTAGACGGTGGATATTCAAAGCCTTCAGATTTTTACAACTTGATGAATGTCTTTCTGAAATTGCTCCACAATTGTTGGCCGCAGTTTCTCACAGATCGGTGACCTCCGACCGTCTTTACTTCTGAGAGACTCGGCCTCTCTAACGGGCTCTTTATACAGTCATGTGACTTACTAGAAAACTGACCCTCCAGCTGTTTTTCATTAATGCCACTTCCTTTTCCTGCCTCTTGTTCCCCCTCTGTGAGATGTGTTGCTGCCATTAATTCCTAAATGAGATAATTTTTTTTAATGAAATACAACAGTACCCCTCCCCCCAGCCCCCCCCCCCCCCCCCCCCTCTGATAAATTCTACTGGGAATATAATCTGGTTAGATGAGATTCCCAAATCATTCCTTTTTTTTTACTTACATTCTTTTTACATTTTACACAGCATTAAAACTTTTTTGGAATTGGGGTTGAAGGTCACATGACAGGAAGTCCATTGAGTGATATTTCGGGGTCTCCCCCGGGGTATGTGACATTTCTCCTTGTATTCCGCAGCTCGCCGCTGATCCAGATCCCAACGTGAAGAGCGGCTCCGAGCTCCTGGACCGACTACTGAAGGTGTGCGGCCATTACTGGGGTCACCGCATGGCTGTATGTGCCTGTGAGTGCAGCGCCATGCCGGGACATACAGCCACATCTGTCCTGAGGGGAGTTCTACTCCATGTGGTCCAGGCGCTGGATCTGTGCTGCAGTGAAAAGTATTTGCCCCCTCCAGGTGTCCTTTGTTATTCCATCTGAGGAATCACATAACACTCTGTATCACCGAGGTGCATAAGTAAGTGCCCCCTGCCTTGTGGCTCCACCGATCGAGAAGATCTGGCCCGCCATGAGCTGCAATGAGATGAGAATCAATTGAGATGCAGGAAAGAGATCCGATGATGAAAGTAGCTGACTGCCGGGGGGCACTTACTTTTTTACGTATCAGGTGACCCCAGCTGATCTTCAGAATGAATGCAGTGATAACGAGGGGACATCGGGAAGGGCGGCACATACTTGGTAGAGCTCTCGCCTGCTACCTGGCTGTCCCTGTGGATGGTGCTACCGCTCTCTGCATGATGGGGGTTGTAGTCCTATTCCAGCACCTGTGATGTTTCATCCTCTTTCAGGATATCGTGACGGAGAGCAGCAAGTTTGACCTCGTCAGTTTTGTCCCACTTCTGCGAGAGAGGATCTACTCCAACAACCAGTATGCCCGGCAGTTCATCATCTCCTGGGTGAGCGTCTCCAATCACGCTAATTCTGAGTCTTGTACAGATCAATATATACGGGCAGCGCCATCCTTCACATGGCATGGTTGCAGTTCTGCTGCCCGTAGCCACCACTGACTGGATCCCTTCAGTACTTTCCACCTAGTGGGGCTTACTGGATCCTGTCAGTGGTAGGATCTGATGTGGGTAACTGGGTTCCATCTGTATTTTCTACCTGTTGGTGATTACTGGATCTCATTATTGTTTACCTGGTGGAGCTGACTGGATCCAGTCAGTGGTGGGATCTGTTGTAGGTCACTTGATCCCATCAGTATAGTCCACTTAGTGATACTGACTAGATCTCATTGGTGTTGTTCACCCTATGGGTCTGACTAGATCCCTTTGGTGTGGTGGAATTAGACATGGGTAATTGGATCCCATCGGTATTGTCCACCTAGTGAGGCTGGCTGGATCCCATCAGAATTGTCTACATGGTGGGGCCTGACTGGATCCTGTCGCTGTGGTGGGGTCTTATGTAGGTGAATAGATCCCATCGGTATTGTCCACCTGGTGTGACTAACTGGATCCAGGCAGTATTATAGATCTAGTGGTGCTGACTGGATCCTGTGAGTGGTGGGATCTCGTCATAGAATGGTAGAGTTGGAAGAGACCTCAAAACTCATTGGATTCAACCCCCTGCTCAGTGCAGGATCACTAAATCATCCAAGACAGATGTCTGTCCAGCCTCTGAAGACTTCCATTGAAGGAGAACTCCCCACCTCCCGTGGCAACCTGTTCCACTCTCCTCCCTTTCAGTTTCATCCCATTGCTTCTGGTCTTTCCTTGTGCAGATGAGAATAGGGCTGATCCCTCTGCACTGTGACGGCCCTTCAGATATTTGTAGACGGCTATTAAGTCTCCTCTCAGCCTTCTCTTCTGCTAAACATTCCCAGATCCTTTAACCGTTCCTCATAGGACATGATTTGCAGACCGCTCACCATCTTGGTAACTCTTCTCTGAACTTGCTCCAGTTTGTCTATGTCTTTTTTAAAGTGGGGTGCCCAGAACTGGACCCAGTATTCCAGATGAGGTCTGACTAAGGAAGAGTAGAGGGGGATAATGACCTCACGTGATCTAGACTCTATGCTTCTTCTAACCCTTTGCAATCCAATTTTGGAGTCAGGGTTTCCTAGGGGGCTTTCTCTTTCTGCCATCATACAATGGCACCATCTGCTGGCTAGAGCCAGTACTGCGGTATGGGACATGCTGGAGAGGCACCCCGACAACATTGCCGCCAGTAATATACAGTAAGAATACCCTGCCGAACGTCTTCCGACATCGCAGCTGTACAGGCTTTAATCAGAATGTCTTCAGACGTCAGACAGCGGATTGGAAAGGGTTAATACATCCCAGAATTGTGTTTGCCTTTTGGCTGCTGCATCACATTGTTGACTCATGTTCAGTCTATGATCTATTAGTATAACTAAGTCTTTTTCACATGTGCTGCTGCTTAGCCCAATTCCTCCCATTCTGTATGTGGGTGTTTTTCATTTTTCTTGCCCAGATGTAGGACTTTGCATTTCGCCTTTCTAAATACCATTCTGTTAGTCACCCACCACTTGCAGAGTTGATCAGTTTCCCCTCAATTCCCTCCTCCACATCATTTATAACAATGTTGACCAACACTGGGCCTAGGACAGAGCCTTGTGGTCCCCACTTGATACATTCTTCCACTTGGATGTGCAGCCATTTATGACCACTCTGAGTATGATCACTCAGCCAGTTGTGAATCCACCTAACAGTTGCCTTGTCAATCCCATAGTTGGTCATTTTTTTCAATAAGTATGGTATGAGATACTTTGTCAGATACTTTACTAAATTCAAGATATACTATATCTACCGCATTTCCCTGATCAAATTAGTCGGTAATTCTGTCATAGAAGGAAATTAGATTAGTCTGGCATGACTTGTTTGTTACAAACCCATGCTGGCTCTGGTTAATTACTCCATTCTCATCCAAGTACTTGCATACATGCTGTTTAATAATCTGTTCAGAGATCTTTCCTGATATAGAAGTCAGGCTCACAGGCCTGTAGTTTCCTGGATCCACCTTCTTGCTTTTCTTGAAGATAGGCACAACATTTGCCCTTTTCCAATCTTCTGGGACTTCTGTTCTCCAGGAATCTTCAAAGATTATGGCGAGTGGTTCAGCAATTACCTCCGCTGCTTCCTTTAGTATCCTAGGATGTAATTCATCTGGACCTTGAGACTTACATTCCTGTAAGTTAGCTAAGTGTTCCCTCACCATCTCTCTGCTTACAGATAGCCTGCGTTCTTTTATTCCTTCAGCCAGTATTGTGGAGAAAGGGGTACATGTGGGTGACTGGATCCCAATGGTATTGACCACCAGGTGGGGCTAACTAGATGCCGGTGGTATTGTCCACCTGGTAGGGCTGACTCGATCCTGTCAGTGGTGAGATCTAGTGTTGGTGACTGGATCCCATCAGTATTGTCCACATGGTGGTGCTGACTGGTTCATGGCAACAGTAGGAATTCTGACGTTCTGGATGTTTTGTGATCAGGTTTCTCTTTCTGTCTCAGATCCTGGTTCTGGAGAACGTTCCTGACATCAACTTGTTGGAGTACCTGCCGGAGATCCTGGATGGTCTATTCCAAATACTTGGAGATAACAGTAAAGAGATTCGGAAGATGTGAGTGTATATGTGACTGCTACCTGTGTGCCCGCTCACATGACCTCTGCTGGGAGGAACGTTAATTTTAAGCCCCAACCGTACTGCTTTTTTCCTCTATCTTGCGCCATCTGATTGGGCGCCATGTCTCATTGTGCCGATCCAGTAAGTCCTGTGAGACCTACAGAGGTATTCCTGTGAGAGCGGTGCATGCATGTTCCCTGCAGACTGGTGGGCACAGTAGTGCTGAGGCGCCTGAGCTCTGCTAGAACTGCCCGCTGTTTGCCCGCAGGTGTGAGGTGTCTTTGGGGGAGTTCCTGAAGGAAATCAAGAAGTTGCCAGACAGCGTGAAGTTTGCAGAGATGGCCAACATCCTGGTAATCCACTGCCAGTCTTCAGGTGAGTGCCCGGCAGCATCTCGTCCGAGCTGTGGACGCTGGTGATGGTTCTCACCTATGTCCTTGTTGTTGGCAGATGACCTCATCCAGCTGACCGCCATGTCGTGGATGCGGGAGTTCCTGCAGCTGGCCGGCAGGGTGATGCTTCCATACTCCTCAGGGATCTTGACGGCCGTCTTGCCTTGTCTGTCTTATGATGACCGGAAGAAGAGTATCCTTTATGGGGCGCCACCGCCGTGCCCACTATTCACATGTGATGCCATGGCTTCTTTTCCTGTGTCGTCCTTACATCTTGTGACTCCAGGTATTAAGGAGGTGGCCAACGTGTGTAACCTGAGCCTGATGAAGCTGGTGACCCCAGAGGATGACGAGGGGGATGACACAAGTCAGCTACCAAGCCAGGAGACAGCTGATCGTGGTAAGTCCGATAGATCTGAGGGTGAGCAGCTTTTACCTCTGGTTATGGAGGCAGATTCCAAACTAAGGAAGTCTATAAACCAAAGATGTGGGGTGAAGATCCGTCACCCTTTTACTTAAGTCTGCTACACTGACGCACTCGGAACCATCGCCTCGTTGATAAAACCTGACGCATCGACCCGGTCGGCGGCTGTTGTAATTGGCCGAATTCACATGTGAGGTTTGTGGTGCAGGACTTATTATAGTAGGAAAAGCTGCACAGAGACCCCGTGTGGATCCGGCCGGAGCGCGGCAACGTGTGGCCTGTGAGGTAGCGTCTCCGTGTCTGCAGCGTCTCGTCCTCCTGTGGTCAGACGCCGTTATAATGCCGAATACATTGTAAAAAGGAGGGAAAAAAATCCCCTATTGTATATGTATAGGTGTGTGTGTATATATATATATGCTCATTGTCAGTAACTTCTCCCCCTAGAAGTTGTCGGATGTAATGAAACTTTAAGTAGGTAATTACAATAACAGAGCAAAAGGGCCTTTATTTTGGAGAACCGACCTCTTGTAGGGAGGCTCCAGTACCCTGTTGTACCGCCTCTAGCTTGGATACAAGATATGATACGGGGGGCATGGAGGCTCTAGTACCCTGTTGTACCGCCTCTAGCTTGGATACAAGATATGATACGGGCGGGCATGGAGATATACAGAATCTATATAGTATCCTGCAGCATATCGCTCCACATTTGCTATAACTGAGCCTCTAGATCGTGCAAACTTGTAGGCTGTTGAAGTTGGTGTCCCAGATGGTCCCAAACATGTTCTATTGGTGATAAATCTGGTGACCGGGCAGCCATGGCAGTGTGACAATGTTGTGGGGGCTTCCTGTGACCCCCTTGTGTGTGCGGCCGAGCATTATCCTGCTGGAAGCCGCCATGAGAGGAACACATGTGGCTGCAGGATGTCCTGAAAATATGGCTGAGCTGTCATTGTCCCTCCTACCACTACTAGGGGGAACAGACTGTCGTATGCGATTGCTCCCTAGACCATCACACCAGCAGGGGGCAGTGTGTCGCTCCACAGCAAAAGCAGAGTTGAGCCGCTTACCCCGAGGTTTCCAGACATGAACACGGCCGTCGTTAGCGCCAAAACTAAACCTGGATTAATCGCTGAAGACACCCGATTCCCCTCCGGAGCGTCCAGTTTCATTGATCATGACATCACTGCAGACGGAGGCGACGGTGGGTGTCAGAGGTCATTTAATGGGGGCCGCGAGACCAAATGTCCTTCAGCCAAGTGCCTGGAAATGGTTCCGACAGACACGGGTGCAACAATGGCGCCCCCTGTCTCGGCATGGTGGACAATGAAACAGTTAGAGCTGCTTGTCGGACGATCAGTCTCTCCTCTCTACTGGTGGTCTGTAGGGGGCGCCCTGAGCCCGGTCACCTTGTGTGCCCTCACACACCCACTGGTCCCAACACCTCCTAACAGTCTGGTCAGATGCTCCTCTCTACTGGTGGTCTGTAGGGGGCGTCCTGAGCCTGGTCACCTTGTGTGCCCCCATCCACTGGTCCCAACACCTCCTAACAGTCTGGTCAGAACGGCCGGTGGGGGACAATTCATCGATAGAGCCATCTAGCTTCTCACATCCCAATAATGCGCCCCCCTCTGGTAACGGGGTGAAGTCTCTTCTCTGCGTCGTAGAGGCATTTAGTGGCCAACAAGCTCTAAAAGCGGAAGAAGAGGTCACTAAACACAGGGAGCCTCCGAGAGCCTCTTATAGGCCAAGGGGAGAACCACTTTTAGGACCTCCGGTGACCGTTCATCTAATCACCACAACTCTCATCATTATGGATCTGCCCTGAGATGGAGCCGCAGGGCGGGGTCTGCATAAAATGACAACTTCTGCGCGGAGTCTTTATGACAAAGAGTATATTTGCTTCTGTGGTGATATTCAAGAAATGAAAAGCCACATCCAACCACTGAACGTCCAAGAGGACTAAGCAGAGTGCCGCATGCTAGAGACAGCACAGCTGCAGCATTGGTGGTTCAGTGGTAGAATTCTCGCCTGCCACGCGGGAGGCCCGGGTTCGATTCCCGGCCAATGCAGGAGAATTTTTATGATCTCCTATTATAGAACAGACCAATTCTTTGACTGCTGAGACTATATAGGTAAGTACAGTCTTACATGAAGGGGAGTAGTTCAGGAAAAGGAAACTAGTACATATGGGGGAGGGGATATTATCAGAGTTTTAACCCCTTCCCATCCGTGGGTGAGGAGTTCCCACAAATGGGTGTAAAAGCTGGTCCTATGGATGATATGGGCTCCTGTGCCATCTGCAGCAGGGAGCTGGGTGTGACTGGTAGCCGGCCTTCAGCTACAATAGCAGGGATCAGAGAGAATGCCGATCCCCACTAATAACCATCTAAAAGCCACAATCTATGTTGATCGTGGCTCTCCGCACTTCAATTACCAAACTTTATTATTTGTTTATTTTTTATCCATATCACCCGTCTACCATCAGGGCTGCTGATCCAGCATTTGGTATTTTACCCACAGGCTTCCTTTCTATGAACTCGGAGCCTTTCCTTTGCTCGTGTGACTGTTTAGTTTAGGCATCTAGTAACTCTACTTTATATCCAGCGAGCCGGTCTATATCTCTGCTTGCTGTGTGATTGTGCACAGTTAACCAGTCTATATCTCACCTGCGTCTAGCTTCAGTATTATCAGTCTATATATCAAACTCGCCCGATGATCCAATGCCGCTACGCTGGCGAAAGCATCAAGGTTTATTTATCCAGGCTTTGCGCCTTTTAAGCAGAGTTTTCTTCACTTTTGAGCCTCTGTGAGGTCATCTAGAGTCTAGATCTGAGGGATCCATTCTAGGCTGAGATTAGTCTGAATCAAATTATCTGACTTCTCTATTTATCTCGATTCTAAGGGCGTTTATAAGCAATAGATTTGAGTTACCTTCCGTTAAGGCCCTTTTACACTCAACAATTATCGCTGAAAAGGTGTTCAGACAAGTGAAAGTGTGTGATAATCGTTACATGTAAACAGAAAGCCCTCATGCGCTATTCGTTCACTTGTCGTTTATCGCTGGTTGTCAGTCTGTATAAACAGTCGTTCACTTTTCATTTAATTTTAATATCCTTCGTTCAGTCTTTGACAAACTTAAGGCCCAAATTTTACAAACAACGATCATCGCTCACAATTTGTTCAAACAATGTGTTTTTGAGCGATAATCGTTGCGTGTAAATGCTCCCATCCTTAGCTTTTCGGATGAACGATGATTTTTAGTTCAGCATAAAAATCATTGTTTGGCCGGCCAGCTGATGGCAGGGACCGCAAACTGTGATTAGTGCCCTTTAGTAGTTTATGCAAAATGATCGCTCAAACTGTCATTCAAGCTATCTTTTGAAGGAATTTTGAGCGGTCATCTTTGCATATAAATGGGGCTTAAGACTTAAGGGGGGAGGAGGGGGATTGTTTGCACAATGACTACTTGTTTACTCATGCTGCCAGAAGGCAATGGTTTTTCTTCTCACCTATTAAAATCCTTCTGGCCAGAGTTTCCCTCGCATAAACACACCCCACCTGAGCAAACAGCATATACAGTGTTTACATATATTTACATATATACAGTGTTTACATATATTTACATATATACAGTGTTTACATATATACAGTGTTTACATATATACAGTGTTTACATATGTTTACATGTATACAGTGTTTACATATATACAGTGTTTACATATGTTTACATGTATACAGTGTTTACATATATACAGTGTTTACATATATACAGGGTTTACATATATTTGCATATATATAGTGTTTACATATATTTACATATATACAGTGTTTACATATATTTACATATATACAGTGTTTACATATATACAGTGTTTACATATATTTACATATATACAGTGTTTACATATATAGTGTTTACATATGTTTACATATATACAGTGTTTACATATATTTACATATATACAGTGTTTACATATGTTTACATGTATACAGTGTTTACATATATACAGTGTTTACATATGTTTACATGTATACAGTGTTTACATATATACAGTGTTTACATATGTTTACATGTATACAGTGTTTACATATATACAGTGTTTACATATGTTTACATGTATACAGTGTTTACATATATACAGTGTTTACATATATACAGGGTTTACATATATTTGCATATATATAGTGTTTACATATATTTACATATATACAGTGTTTACATATATTTACATATATACAGTGTTTACATATATACAGTGTTTACATATATTTACATATATACAGTGTTTACATATATACAGTGTTTACATATATTTACATACAGTGTTTACATATATACAGTGTTTACATATATACAGTGTTTACATATATACAGTGTTTACATATGTTTACATATATACAGTGTTTACATATATTTACATATATACAGTGTTTACATATATTTACATACAGTGTTTACATATATACAGTGTTTACATATATACAGTGTTTACATATGTTTACATATATACAGTGTTTACATATATTTACATATATACAGTGTTTACATATATTTACATATATACAGTGTTTACATATATACAGTGTTTACATATATTTACATATATACAGTGTTTACATATATACAGTGTTTACATATATTTACATATATACAGTGTTTACATATATACAGTGTTTGCATATATACAGTGTTTACATAGCTAACGGGGGAAATGCAGAGGATTTCACACAATTATTTATATGTTTAAATGTTCGGCTTTTCATTCAAAAAAGTTGTTAATTCGTTCAGTCTTTCGGTCGTTCCAGCGATCATCATTGCGTGTAAAAGGGCCTCTATAGATTGAAGCACAAAGTATTTCCCCCATTATTTAAGGTTCAGCGTCTTTCCTGCCAGATCCTCTGGGGCTGCGCTCTGTATCCGCACACTCCCCAACTAATATTTGGCTATCTTGTGTCTGACCGATGCCGTTTACCGTGACTTAACCCTTTTTATGACTGTTCAGGGATCATTAGATCCGTTCTCCCCGCCCTCTTAGTTGTGACTGTTTGCCCTTCTTGTGATATCGGCCCTTGGTATTTAATCTAGTCATATGTTGGGGTGTCCCCAGTGACTTTGTACTACATTGTGACGTCTCGCTCGGCCATGCTGCCCGTATGAATGAGCCCCGAGGGTCTGTATTGTTTATTGGCCTCTAAGATCTTGAAAATGGCGAGGAGGTGAATATTTTTGAAGACCGGCGCCGCCTCATTACATGAGGCTCATTCACATGGGTGTATGCGCGCAGCATATTACATGCAGAACCCATTGCTTTGTATTGGATTATTTAGACGACCGCTTTTCTTCGTGCGTATTTCCATTGCGTGAAAAAAACCCGCAGCGTCTCCTATTTTGTGCGTATGTACGGACTGAACGCCTCCAAGTTAATTGGATCGTGTAAATGAGCTGTGAAGACGCGGTACAATCGCTGCCTATTTACGCATTAAATCAATGGGACCTTATTGCGTTTTTTTTTTTTTTGCACATGTAAATAGTAGCGCCGTAAATCTGCAAAAACCTGCAGACGCAGCAAAATACACGGCAACGAACGCAAACCGTAAATACGCGAGTGAATCCACGTACACCGTGTGAATGAGCCCTAATATATCTAAAAAGGGAAATAAAAGCATTAGCCGGGAATCGAACCCACGTGGCAGGCGAGAATCCTTCCCCTGCACAGCTGCGGTCCCAGGATGCGGCTCAGACATCTGGAGTAGTTGTCCATCCACTCTGCTTAGACTTTCTGGCTGTTCAGGCCTCCACAGCTGGAGCCTCGTGTGACGGAGTCCGCAGGCAGGTCAGAGCCCGTCCAGATGGGAGCACAGCAGCAGCATTGGTGGTTCAGTGGTAGAATTCTCGCCTGCCACGCGGGAGGCCCGGGTTCGATTCCCGGCCAATGCAGTTGGAGTTTTTTTATTTTTCTGCCATAAACAGATGATTAGCAGCAGAAATTTAGCATCCGGCCGTCCGTGACCGCGAGAAAAAACCCCTCGCAGCGCTGCTCATGCCGTATTATGTATCTATTTATTTTTTAACTGTTCCATAGAAAATAGTGATATCGCCCAAAAATGGGACATAGAAAAATTGCAACATCCCGGACTCTAAAAACATAAACAATAATGTGTATTTCCGCATACGCGTTCTGTTGCAGAGGGGGTTCCCCGTGTGAATACGCCCTCTGAGCCAGATGGGGCTGTTTTTAACCAATTAAACGCTGTCCCGCTGGTCCTCGGTCCCGCTGGTCAGTTTATTGTCCGTTTTTCCTGTTTTTGCTGTAGAAGCGAAGGTGCGCGTGCGTCCGGTTGGCTAAGGGAGCCGCTCCAGCTATCCGGCGGACTGCGCTACCAGACGCCATGTATATTTATTGTGCATTATGTTTTTGGACGTCTCTGCGCTTGCCTGCGTTAAATCCACGGTTTTCCTCTAATGTCCTGATCACCTGAGGGATGCGTCCGTTCTGCGCCAAGTAGCGACTGATCCTCTCATTTCTTTGCAGGAACGCCGGATACAGAAAACGACTCCAGCCTGGACAACATCAGTGTCTTTGCACCCAGAAGGTGAGGGGGGGGGGGGGGGGGGGTCACTAGATTTTTTTCACCCTGCAGTACTTTCTGCTGGCCACCAGGTGGCTATGTTGCGCTTCGTCTTTTACTCCGCTCGCTCGTTGCCGTCTCTCATTGTGCAGCACTTAATAACGCAGATGTTCCGTCACTTTCTGGCTCGGGGTCTCATTTCCTAGTAATTCACATCCTCGTGGAGGGACTTGTCCATCTTGCAGCATCACTGCGGGAGAAGAATCGCTCCTGTAAAGACGCCCGCCGCAAGTAACGGCTTCTGTTTCCGTTCGAGTTTTTTTTACGTCCCGCAACACACAAAACGCACACGATAAAATCACTTTTGTCAATGTACCCTTAGAAGAATTGTATTTCGAGATCTCTGCTTGCTGTCAGTGAATAGGAACACTGGTCCTTCTCACACTGCTGTATGTGTGTTACAGTGTAACAGTCCGCTGTCCCATTGCTTTCCTACATTCTACCTGCACTAATACAAAGTAGGATTGTCTAGACTGGATACAACTGTAACAAACCCTCAGCTGTGAGAAGTTCTATGTAAGATTCAGGCGGACCTTCTACAGTGTGATCCGGGAGGGAGAGTCATGGCACTACGGGAACGGCGGCTCGTGTGTGTCCAGGACAGATGGGCTTATCTACAACTCTGCTGGACTGGATGCAACTGTAACAAACCTTCAGCTGTGAGGAGGATGAGATTGGGAGGTGGTTTCTACCTCTGAATCTGAACAGTGATGCTTCTTTTCCTTGACAGCAAGCAGAGATCTCCAAAGCACTGACTGGTCAATGTACGTGCGCCAGCTTTCTGGCGTTAACATGTTCGCTCATTTAGGACTTCTTCGTTTTTTTTCGGGATGATTGCCCTTTGTGTGAGGGGCGTGGCCTCCTGTGGCTCCACATATTTACTGTACTTTATGCCAGCAGCTGGCGCAAATCAATGCCAGCTCATAGCTGGCGGAGGTTTTATTTGTGGCACATGGACTGCCGTAAATTGCGCCAATGTTTTAAAAGGCACATGCCTTACTGCAGTGAGAGAGAGGCGTAGGAAGCGCCCGTCTGGATGAAGTCTGTTAGAATGCAGCGGCACTTGTCGCTATAAGGTGCTGAAATCTCGTTTCCCAGAGAGCGCGCCGGCCCTTTAAATGCTGCTCGCAGTGAGCGGGATGTTCTGGAGGAGATGATTGTGGGATTCCTGCACTCATCATCCGGCATTACCATAACAATGGCGCAGTGAGCAAGAGAAGCCGCTGCCAGGTCGCCCCTCTTCCGGCTAACAAGTGATTAATTAGGCGTGTTAACCCCCGAGGGACTGAACTGGTTGTGGCTGAAGGAGCAGCAGAGAGGAGACTGTAATCTCGTCTCTATAGTTGTTGTTCCACAATGTTAACCGCCGGCGGAGGTCAGCTTGCCGCTGCGGCTCTGCACCCCCAGACACCTGCTGGGCCGCTTGCCCCTCTGTACTTTAGGCTTCACTCCTCCCTTACTTTGGGGCCTGCAGTTCTCCGGCCGCCGCCGCCGTGACGCTCAATCTGGATGGAATCGTTCAGGTTCTGGACCGGCACCTTTGTGAGCCGACGACCGGCATGATGACCCGGATCTGTGTGCTGAAGTGGCTGTATCATCTGTACATCAAGACCCCCCGCAAGGTGCGTACTCACTGTGCGGGCCCAGGTTCAGGGACAGTATGTAGTCACTTATAGATCACTACACACATCTGAGGGGTATATAGAGAAGAGGTGACTCCTGTATACAGTTTATGTACCTTTCCTGTACTCCCAGGGGGTATAGACCCTATAGATGACTGCTGTTATGGAGCTGTATAGCTCTCCCGTACCCTATATACATCTCTGCTATATACTGGCTCTATAGATCATTTCCTTTTATATCTTTCTCCTGTACATCCAGTGTAGAGGAGGGGGCAATATATAGACCCTATAGATGGTTTCCCGTACACTGGAGAGGGGGCAGTGTTTAGACCCCATAGATAGTTCCCTGTATACTGGCACGAGAAGTATATCGACCCAATAGGTGGTTCCCTGTACACTGGGAGGGGCAGTATATAGACCCTATAGATTGTTCCCTGTACACAGGGGAGCGGCAGTATATAGACCCTATAGCTTGTTCCCTGTACACTGGGGAGCGGCAGTATATAGACCCTATAGATTGTTCCCTATACACTGGTTAGGCAGTATATAGACCCTATAGATTGTTCCCTGTACACTGGGGAGGGGCAGTATATAGACCCCATAGATGGTTCCCTGTACAGTGGGAAGGGGCACTATATAAACCCTATAGATTGTTCCCTCTACAGCGGGGAGGGGCAGTGTTTAGACCCTATAGATGGTTCCCTGTACACTGGCACGAGCAGTATATCAACCCTATAGGTGGCTCCCTGTACACTGGGGAGGGGCAGTATATAGACCCTATAGATTGTTCCCTGAACGTGGGGAAGGGGGCAGTATGTAGAACCTATAGATGGTTCCCTATACAATGGGGAGGGGGCAGTTTGCAGACCTTATAGATGGTTCCATTACACTGTGAACTGGGGCAGTGTATAGACCCTATAGATGGTTCCCTGTACACTGGGGAGGCAGCAGTGTGTAGACCATATAGATGGTTCCCTGTACACTAGGGAGGGGCAGTATATAGACCCTATAGATGGTTCCTCTTACACTGGGGAGGGGGTAGTGTATAGACCTTGTAGATGGTTTCCTGTACACTGGGGTAGGGGCAGTATATAGACCCTATAGATGGTTCCTCTTGCACTGGGGAGGGGGGCAGTGTATAGACCCTATAGATGGTTCCTCTTACACTGGGGAGGGGGTAGTGTATAGACCCTATAGATGGTTCCCTGTACACTGGGGAGGGGGCAGTATATAGACCCTATAGATGGTTCCTCTTGCACTGGGGAGGGGGCAGTGCATAGACTTTATAGATGGTTCCCTGTACACTGGGGAGAGGGCAGTGTATAGACCCTATAGATGGTTCCCTGTACACTGGGGAGAGGGCAGTGTATAGACCCTATAGATGGTTCCCTGTACACTGGGGAGAGGGCAGTGTATAGACCCTACTATAGATGGTTCCTCTTGCACTGGGCAGGCAGCAGTGTGTAGACCCTATAGATGGTTCCCTGTACACTGGGGAGGGGGCAGTGTATAGACCCTATAGATGGTTCCTCTTGCACTGGGGAGGGGGCAGTGTGTAGACCCTATAGATGGTTCCCTGTACACTGGGAGGGGGCAGTATATAGACCCTATAGATGGTTCCCTGTACACTGGGGAGGGGGCAGTATATAGACCCTATAGATGGTTCCTCTTACACTGGGGAGGGGGCAGTATATAGACCCTGTAGATGGTTCCTTGTACACTGGGGAGGGGCACTATATAGACCCTATAGATGGTTCCCTGTACACTGGGGAGGGGGCAGTGTGTAGACCCTATAGATGGTTCCCTGTACACTGGAGAGCGGGCAGTGTATAGACCCTATAGATTGTTCCTCTTGTACTGGGGAGGGGCAGTGTATAGACCCTATAGATGGTTCCCCGTACACTGGGGAGGGGGCAGTGTATAGACCCTATAGATGGTTCCCCGTACACTGGGGAGGGGGCAGTGTATAGACCCTATAGATGGTTCCCCGTACACTGGGCAGGCGGCAGTGTATAGACCCTATAGATGGTTCCTCTTGCACTGGGGAGGGGGTAGTATATAGACCCTATAGATGGTTCCTCTTGTACTGGGGAGGGGGCAGTGTATAGACCCTATAGATGGTTCCCTGTATGCGAGGGAGGGGCAGTGTATAGACCCTATAGATGGTTCCTCTTACACTGGGGAGGGGGCAGTGTATAGACCCTATAGATGGTTCCTCTTACACTGGGGAGGGGGCAGTGTATAGACCCTATAGATGGTTCCTCTTACACTGGGGAGGGGGCAGTGTATAGACCCTATAGATGGTTCCTCTTACACTGGGGAGGGGGCAGTGTATAGACCCTATAGATGGTTCCTCTTGTACTGGGGGGGCAGTGTATAGACCCTATAGATGGTTCCCTGTACACTGGGGAGGGGGCAGTATATAGACCCTATAGATGGTTCCCTGTATACTAGGGAGGGGCAGTATATAGACCCTATAGATGGTTCCCCGTACACTGGGGAGGGGGCAGTGTATAGACCCTATAGATGGTTCCCCGTACACTGGGGAGGGGGCAGTGTATAGACCCTACAGATGGCTCCCCGTACACTGGGGAGGGGGCAGTGTATAGACCCTATAGATGGCTCCCCGTACACTGGGGAGGGGGCAGTGTATAGACCCTATAGATGGTTCCCCGTACACTGGGGAGGGGGCAGTGTATAGACCCTACAGATGGCTCCCCGTACACTGGGGAGGGGGCAGTGTATAGACCCTATAGATGGTTCCTCTTGCACTGGGGAGGGGGCAGTGTATAGACCCTATAGATGGTTCCCCGTACACTGGGGAGGGGGCAGTGTATAGACCCTATAGATGGCTCCCCCGGGTGCTGACCCATGCTCTCTTGCTGCAGATGTTCCGTCACACTGACCTCCTGTTCCCCATCCTGCTGAAGACGCTGTCGGATGAGTCTGATGAGGTGAGTAGTCTGCGCTGTGCTGCCTGACGGGAGCGGGACTTCTGACTGCTATGTTCTTTACGTCCGTCTCAGGCTCCGCCCCCTGGTATATATCACGCGGAGTATATGCTTCACATTCATTTCTAACACTGACAGTCTAAATGGCTTCTATAGGTGAAACTCTTCTGGACTTTGTCTTTAATTTCCTCAGGACCACTGCTTGCTGTCAGTGACTGGATCCATTACTCGTTTACACCCTGAAGCTCCATTCCACCTTCCAGGCTTCGTTTTAATGTATAGACGCTATGTGGACGGATTGGTTGCGCTTCTTCTTGGCTTGCTGGATGATGCCCGTACCTCCCAATTGTGCCATCCTGCAGCGCGGTGGGCGGGGCTGGATGCCCGGGGTATTTCTCAATTGCCCGGCTTCTTTCATGTGTCTTCTGTACACAGCAGCTGGGGATGTCTGGGCTGGAAGGAGTTAATGGCGCTAGAGCCCGCTCTCCCCCCTCCTCTGGCAGAGCTGCGGGGCGGCCGGGCTTGTTTCCATGGTGACAGGGGGCTGGGTTGTTCTGCAGAGCATTACACCAGGCAGGCTCCTGTGTCCTGAATGTTAATGGAAGCCGCCACGGCTCCCGTCCCCCCCCACGTCTCATCAGTGTATAGTGGGGGTCAGTATGGGGGTCACCTGCTGCCTGTAGTGTTGGGGCGCCCGCTGTCATCTCCTTCAATGGGGAAAACGGGCAAAACTGTGGAAACCGTCCAGAACCGGATCTCGCTTTACATTCGCCGTGCGACTATCGGTTATAGGGACAAGATGCAGCAGGACCGCGGATGGAAACGGCGATGATGAGACGCAGAATGCCAGATCCTCAGGACCCCGCTATTGTGTGTCCCTCTGACTTGGGGCCCCGTCCACCATCTGGTCTGATGAAGATTTCCGTCCCTAGGTCATCCTGAAGGATCTGGAGGTTCTGGCAGAAATCGCCTCCTCGCCGGCCGGACAGAGCGACGCAGCCAATGACGAGCCGGCGGCCGGACAGACCAAGCTGCAGGTGCCATCCCTGGCTCGAGGAGCGCTGCCCGGCAGCTGCGGTGAGGGTGAGCGGCTGCACCGTAACGGGGGAACAGTGAAGAATGACACGGGGGTCCCGTGCCACACGGCGGGGGAAGACGCCGGGGGGCCCGTGCCGCACGGCAGGGGTGGACGCCGGGGGCCCCGTGCCGCACGGCAGGGGTGGACGCCGGGGGCCCCGTGCCGCACGGCAGGGGTTGGCTCCTCCTATCCTAAAAAGTTCTGCAACCTCCAATTAGACTTTGTGATTTAGTTCACTGATCTCTGCTTGCTGTCTGTGGAAAGGAACTACCATTACAGTATTTATATCTGTAGGCTGAAAATCTCATAAGATGACACAACTGAGGTTTGTTACAATGTATCAGTGCAGATAAAAGCCGTCCTACATTGTAACAAGCCCTCAGCTGTGCGATCGATACTTGATGAATGAAATATAAGAGTTTTTAGACTCTTTCATTCATCAACAGCAAGCAGAGATCTTCAGTAATGTGAAGAAGTGACACAAAGTTTGATGGGAAGGTGCAGAATTTAATGACTTAAAGGGGATCTTCGTGTTCAGTGATCTCCCCCGGCGATGGACACACCGCCGCTGCAGCGCCTCACCTCACTGGGTTTGGCGGCCGCAGACTTAGTTATTCCGTCTGTGTTATGAAAGGGAGCATGGAGTCCCGGGGGGAGGCTGTCCGCACGCTCCAGGCTCTCTTCTCACGTTGGGGGTCATTCTCCGCACGGTTGTGCTTCTGAAGCCTGTGGAGTGTATGAACATCAGAGCAGCCAATCGGGTCACTGCACTTATATGCCGCACTGCACTCTGATTGGTTCCTGGGAGCATCTGCAGCAGCTGTGATGTCAGTGAGTGTCACCTCCTGGTGGTAGGAGTTGGCATTACATGTGACTTCATCATCTCATACCTGTTAACTTTCCCGCCAGGAGCCCGCGGTCTGGAGACTTCGCCCTCGACGCCCACCATGAACTCCTATTTCCACCGCTTCATGGTAAATCTACTGAAAAGGTTCAGCACGGAGAGGAAGCTGCTGGAGATGCGGGGAGCATTCATCATCAGGTACAGAGGGGACATGTGAGCGGCTCGCCCCCCACTGTAGTGATCAGGCCTATCTCAGCCCCCCACTATAGTGATCAGGCCTATCTCAGCCCCCCACTATAGTGATCAGGCCTATCTCAGCCCCCCACTGTAGTGATCAGGCCTATCTCAGCCCCCCACTGTAGTGATCAGGCCTATCTCAGCCCCCCACTGTAGTGATCAGGCCTATCTCAGCCCCCCACTATAGTGATCAGGCCTATCTCAGCCCCCTACTATAGTGATCAGGCATATCTCAGCCCCCTACTATAGTGATCAGGCATATCTCAGCCCCCTACTATAGTGATCAGGCATATCTCAGCCCCCCACTATAGTGATCAGGCATATCTCAGCCCCCCACTATAGTGATCAGGCATATCTCAGCCCCCCACTTTATGTATAAGTCGTATTTTAGCCCCCCCCCACAAGTTATAGGTCGGGGTCCCGCCAGTTACATTTGGTGATGGTTTTGTGCCGTCTCCGTGTGGGGTAGTTGTACTTGGAGTAGCGGCTCCGTTCTTGGTGGGACAGAAATCTAATAACCCGGCGGCTGCGACCTCCCCCTCGGCTGCACTATACTTGGATGTTATAAACTGCGCCGTTGCTGGCCACGTGGCTTTTGGCTGCGGCGGCGGTGGCGTGTGTATGTACCCCTACTGTAGGGCTCTGCCTCCCTCCAGGTGGCAGCACTGAGGTTGCATGTTGTCCCTTGTAGGCTTGCGGGGGGCGCATCCCGCTAGTCACCATTGTCGCCTCTTCTTCCCCGCAGGCAGCTTTGCCTCCTCCTGAACGCTGAGAACATCTTCCACTCGATGGCGGACATCTTGCTGCGGGAGGAAGATCTGAAATTTGCGTCTACGATGGTCCAAAACCTGAACAGCATCTTACTGACCTCCTCTGAACTCTTCCAGCTGCGGAGTCAACTCAAAGACCTGCAGACCGCGGTATGTCACCGGCCCCCAGCGGCGCACACCTACGACAAGCGAAAATAAAAGCCGCATGAAAGGCGCCGGGCCGACCATAGCGCAAATGTGTAATGTGGATATAGTCCACCACGAAGGAAGCCAGGAGTGCGTGCGATGCACCACATGTTCCTTGTGTGACACTAGAGAGCGGGGGAGGGGACATCATCCCTCAGAGCGGGGGATGGGTTGGGGGTCTTTTCCAGCTGACCCTTGTTTCTTCCAGGAGAGCTGCGACCTGTTCTGCTGCCTGTACCGCTCCTGGTGTCACAGTCCGGTGGCCACCGTGTCCCTCTGCTTCCTCACCCAGAACTACCGGCACGCGTATCATCTCATCCAGAAGTTGTATCCTTCGCTGCGCTGCACGTGGCGGCCGCTGCTGTGGGATGGGAGGGGGGAGGGCGCCGCTGCTCTCAGCTTCCTCCTCGTTCTTGGCCCTTGACCTTCCACGTGCAGCGGAGATCTGGAGGTCACCGTGGATTTCCTGACCGAAGTGGACAAGTTGGTGCAGCTGATAGAATGTCCAATCTTCACATGTGAGTGCGTCCAGCGTCCGCTGCGTACGCGGCCCCCCCAGCGACAGGCGGGAAGTAGAGCAGAAGTGATGAGACGCTGCACGGGGGGATTCTGAGAAGAGCGTGTCAGGTCAGGATGGAGCAGCATCACATGCAGGGGGCATATAGCGTCACATGGAGGAGAGGGGGCACGTAGACTCACAGGGAGCATGCAAAGTCACGGCACGGGCATAGAGTGACAGAGGGGGCATGTAGAGTTACAGAGTGATGGGGGGCATGTAGACTTACAGAGGGGGCAATTAAAGGCATGGAGTGGGTGCATATAGTCTTACTGGGGGGCATGTAGAGTCACAGAGCGGAGAATAGGAATATAGCGTCAGGGAGGGGATGTAGAGTCACAGAAGGGGCACGTAGAGTCATATGGGGGGGTATATAGAGTCATGGGGGGACGCAAGTCACTTAGGGGACACATGGCCTCGTCAAGGGAGCATGTAAAGGCACAGTGGGGGCAGGAGGTGATCAGATCCACAGTCCTAGGCCATGGATGCAGGTTGGGGGTGCACAGACCCCTCCTCATGGGGGTCGGGAACTGTGGGATTTTACCGGTGACCGCCATCCTGCCTGTGTCTCGTAGACCTGCGGCTGCAGCTTCTGGATGTGGAGAATCACCCGTACCTGATCCGCGCTCTGTACGGCCTTCTCATGCTGCTGCCACAGAGCAGCGCCTTCCAACTGCTGTCGCACCGGCTGCAGTGCGTCCCCAACCCCCAGCTGATGAGATCAGGGTAAGTCCAGGGGTCCACAGGGCGGTGATCTAGAGAAGCTTCCGGCACTTGGCCCATGTTGACCTGCAGGCGTTGTGGGTTCCCCCCTCTTCTCTCTGCAGGCACGCTGAACCTGCACTCCTGAGCTCCCCAAAATCAGACTCTGAGCGGATAGACTACACCGAGCTGCTGCGGCACTTCGAGAAGGTCCAGAACAAGCACCTGGAGGTCCGACACCAGCGAGCCGGGGACATAGTGGAGCGTCGTCTGGGGCCGTGAACTCCTCCAGGGGATTCCCTGGGTTACGTGGCTCACCCCTCACAGGCCATGTGCCTGGGGGTGACAGAGACTGGAGCACAAGCTGCGGGGCTGTCTGGGGGCTCAGGACTTCTCTTCCCCATTGCTCACATCACCCCGACACTGGGGCTTCACTGTGACTGGTTGATCCCCAGCATGGACGGCGCGGCGGCGTCTTCTGCCGGTTTTTCTATGATCTGATTAAAGTGTGAGACGTCTCTGCTGTCGTGTCCTTCTATCGAGACAATCCGCAAGTCTCGCTGCACCGCGAGGGCGGCTGACGGCCGGCGCCAGGTCTCCGTACAGCCAGGCTGGCCTTCCTTTAATCCGGCACGTGCTTGTGGGATCTCGTTACGTTCCGGCCTCTCCCCCCTCTGATGATCCGGTTGTCAGGGGATGCCGGATTATAGGACGGTCGCTGCATTCATGTGTCTCCCAGTGCTGGGATTTGGGGTTGGAGGCCAGGGCATTTCCTGTGGGGGAGGGGGAGCTGGTTCCCACGGCTCAGGGCCGGTTCTCACGGCTCGGGCTTTGTGCTGGGACATGGTCATTGTGCGCCTGTATTTATGTAATCGCACAGCTGCAATTAACCCCTCGCCTGCTGCAGCTCAACCCAAGTTCATTAGCTGCCAGCAACGGTGGGGGCAGCGATACGGGAATAGAATTATGGGAGCGGCCGCTGAGTAAGTGGGAGCAGGAAAACATATCGGGGTACATAGACCCCCAGCTAAGGAAAAGGAACAACCGAAACCACGGGCCGCACACTAATATGCAGGAGTCTGGGGGCTGTCATGGTGGGGGGCACCCAGGTAACAACGGTGACCGTGACTCCCATCGAGGAGCGGCCCGGCAGCCTCAGCCGCCAAAAAAAATATCAGATTTCCTGAGTGCAAATTCGTCACATCCACAAATCCGCTGACCGTCCAGAACATTTGATAGTCCGGCACCGGCGTCCTTCAGAGAAAGTCGCAGAGCGGCAAGAAGTGATCTAATCACTGACAGCAAACGGAGAAGCAGTTACTATATGGAGTGCTTAGGTTATATACAGGGGAGCAGTCACTGGCTGTATATGGAGTGCTTAGGTTATATACAGAGGAGCCGTCACTGGCAGTATATGGAGTGCTTAGGTTGTATACAGGGGAGCCGTCACTGGCAGTATATGGAGTGCTTAGGTTGTATACAGGGGAGCAGTCACTGGCTGTATATGGAGTGCTTAGGTTATATACAGAGGAGCCGTCACTGGCAGTATATGGAGTGCTTAGGTTATATACAGGGGAGCAGTCACTGGCTGTATATGGAGTGCTTAGGTTATATACAGGGGAGCAGTCACTGGCAGTATATGGCGTGCTTAGGTTATATACAGGGGAGCAGTCACTGGCAGTATATGGAGTGCTTAGGTTATATACAGGGGAGCAGTCACTGGCTGTATATGGCGTGCTTAGGTTGTATACAGGGGAGCAGTTACTGGCTGTATATGGCGTGCTTAGGTTATATACAGGGGAGCAGTCACTGGCAGTATATGGCGTGCTTAGGTTATATACAGGGGAGCAGTCACTGGCTGTATATGGAGTGCTTAGGTTATATACAGGGGAGCAGTCACTGGCAGTATATGGAGTGCTTAGGTTGTATACAGGGGAGCAGTCACTGGCTGTATATGGAGTGCTTAGGTTATATACAGGGGAGCAGTCACTGGCAGTATATGGAGTGCTTAGGTTATATACAGAGGAGCAGTCACTGGCTGTATATGGAGTGCTTAGGTTATATACAGGGGAGCAGTCACTGGCTGTATATGGAGTGCTTAGGTTATATACAGGGGAGCAGTCACTGGCTGTATATGGAGTGCTTAGGTTATATACAGGGGAGCAGTCACTGGCTGTATATGGAGTGCTTAGGTTATATACAGGGGAGCAGTCACTGGCTGTATATGGAGTGCTTAGGTTGTATACAAGGGAGCAGTCACTGGCAGTATATGGAGTGCTTAGGTTGTATACAGGGGAGCAGTCACTGGCTGTATATGGAGTGCTTAGGTTGTATGCAGGGGAGCAGTCACTGGCAGTATATGGAGTGCTCAGGTTATATACAGCGGAGCAGTTACTGGCTGTATATGGAGTGCTTAGGTTGTATACAAGGGAGCAGTCACTGGCAGTATATGGAGTGCTTAGGTTGTATACAGGGGAGCAGTTACTGGCTGTATATGGAGTACTTAGGTTATATACAGGGGAGCAGTCACTGGCATTATATGGAGTGCTTAGGTTGTATACAGGGAAGCAGTCACTGGCAGTATATGGAGTGCTTAGGTTGTATACAGGGAAGCAGTCACTGGCATTATAAGGAGTGCTTAGGTTATATACAGAGGAGCAGTCACTGGCTGTATATGGAGTGCTTAGGTTATATACAGGGAAGCAGTCACTGGCATTATAAGGAGTGCTTAGGTTATATACAGAGGAGCAGTCACTGGCTGTATATGGAGTGCTTAGGTTATATACAGGGGAGCAGTCACTGGCTGTATATGGAGTGCTTAGGTTATATACAGGGGAGCAGTTACTGGCAGTATATGGAGTGCTTAGGTTGTATACAGAGGAGCAGTCACTGGCTGTATATGGAGTGCTTAGGTTGTATACAGGGGAGCAGTCACTGGCTGTATATGGAGTGCTTAGGTTGTATACAGGGAAGCAGTCACTGGCATTATAAGGAGTGCTTAGGTTATATACAGAGGAGCAGTCACTGGCTGTATATGGAGTGCTTAGGTTATATACAGGGGAGCAGTCACTGGCTGTATATGGAGTGCTTAGGTTATATACAGGGGAGCAGTTACTGGCAGTATATGGAGTGCTTAGGTTGTATACAGAGGAGCAGTCACTGGCTGTATATGGAGTGCTTAGGTTATATACAGGGGAGCAGTCACTGGCTGTATATGGAGTGCTTAGGTTGTATACAGGGGAGCAGTCACTGGCTGTATATGGAGTGCTTAGGTTATATACAGAGGAGCCGTCACTGGCAGTATATGGAGTGCTTAGGTTGTATACAGGGGAGCAGTCACTGGCTGTATATGGAGTGCTTAGGTTATATACAGAGGAGCCGTCACTGGCAGTATATGGAGTGCTTAGGTTGTATAGAGGGGAGCAGTCACTGGCTGTATATGGAGTGCTTAGGTTGTATACAGAGGAGCAGTTACTGGCTGTATATGGAGTGCTTAGGTTATATACAGGGGAGCAGTCACTGGCATTATAAGGAGTGCTTAGGTTATATACAGGGGAGCAGTTACTGGCAGTATATAGGGTGCTTAGGTTATATACAGGGGAGCAGTCACTGGCTGTATATGGAGTGCTTAGGTTATATACAGGGGAGCAGTCACTGGCAGTATATGGAGTGCTTAGGTTATATACAGGGGAGCAGTTACTGGCAGTATATAGGGTGCTTAGGTTATTTACAGGGGAGCAGTCACTGGCTGTATATGGAGTGCTTAGGTTGTATACAGGGGAGCAGTCACTGGCAGTATATGGAGTGCTTAGGTTGTATACAGGGGAGCAGTCACTGGCAGTATATGGAGTGCTTAGGTTATATACAGGGGAGCAGTCACTGACTGTATATGGAGTGCTTAGGTTGTATACAGGGGAGCAGTCACTGGCAGTATATGGAGTGCTTAGGTTGTATACAGGGGAGCAGTTACTGGCTGTATATGGAGTGCTTAGGTTGTATACAGAGGAGCAGTTACTTGCTGTATATTGAGTGCTTAGGTTATATACAGGGGATCAGTCACTGGCATTATAAGGAGTGCTTAGGTTATATACAGGGGAGCAGTTACTGGCAGTATATAGGGTGCTTAGGTTATATACAGGGGAGCAGTCACTGGCAGTATATGGAGTGCTTAGGTTGTATACAGAGGAGCAGTTACTGGCTGTATATGGAGTGCTTAGGTTATATACAGGGGAGCAGTCACTGGCATTATAAGGAGTGCTTAGGTTATATACAGGGGAGCAGTTACTGGCAGTATATAGGGTGCTTAGGTTATATACAGGGGAGCAGTCACTGGCTGTATATGGAGTGCTTAGGTTGTATACAGGGGAGCAGTCACTGGCAGTATATGGAGTGCTTAGGTTATATACAGGGGAGCAGTCACTGGCTGTATATGGAGTGCTTAGGTTGTATACAGGGGAGCAGTCACTGGCAGTATATGGAGTGCTTAGGTTGTATACAGGGGAGCAGTCACTGACAGTATATGGAGTGCTTAGGTTGTATACAGGCGAGCAGTCACTGGCAGTATATGGAGTGCTTAGGTTGTATACAGGGGAGCAGTCACTGGCAGTATATGGAGTGCTTAGGTTGTATACAGGGGAGCAGTCACTGGCAGTATATGGAGTGCTTAGGTTGCATCTGCAGATAGGGGAGTAGTTACTGATAGCATATGAGGAGCAAACACTGTATATAGGGGAGCAGTCACTGATAATATGAGGTACTGCCGCTGTATATAGGGGATCAGTCACTGACAGTATATAGGGTGCTGATGTTGTATATAGGGGACAGCTCATATACGGTCAATTACTGCTCCCCTATATACCGAGTCAGCACCTGATATACGGTCAGTTACTGCTCTCCTATATACAGGGTCAGCGCCCCATATATTGCCAGTGACTGCTCCCTATATACAGCTTCAGCATGCCATATACTGTCAGTGATCGCTACTCTATATGCAATGTCAGCACCCCATATACAGTCAGTGACTGCTCCCCTGTAGACAATGTCAGCACCCCATATACTGTCAGTGATCGCTCCCCTATATACTGCAACAGAGCAGCATATACTGGCAACGACTGCGCCTGTATATACAGTGTCAGAACCTCATATACCGTCAGTGACTGCTCGCCTACATACAGCGTCAGTATCCTATTTACAGCATCAGTACCCATATACTGTCAGTAGCTGCTCCCCTATATACAGCATCAGCACCCCATGGATTGCGAGTTACTGTTCCTCTATATACTGTCAGTTGAAATATTTGTGAGAGTCGCACAAATAAAGTCCATAATTTTTTCTTCCTCCTCAGTATATACTATCAGTGACTGCTCCTCTATAAAGTGTTAGCACCCTATATACTGCCAGTGACTGCTCCCCTGTATGCAGTGCCAGCACCCCTGTATATACAGCGTCCACACCCCATAGATTGCCAATGACTGCTCCCCTATATGTAGCATTAGCACCCTATATACTGTCAGTGACTGCTTCACTATATACAGCATCATTACCTCATATACTGGCAGTGACTGTTCCCCTTTGTACAGTGTCAGCACCCCGTATATTGTCAGGGACTGTTCTCCTATATAGGTGTCAGCATCCCATATACTATCAGTGACTGCTCCTCTATATACAGTACCAGCACCCTATATATTGTGAGTGACCGCTTCCTTATACACAGCATCAGCAACCTATATACCGCCAGTGACTATTTCCCTATATTCATTGTCAACACCCTTAAATATATGGGGCGCTGACACTGTATATATGGGAGCAGTCACTGATATATAAGGTGCTGACGCTATATAATCAGTGACTGATTCGCTATATACAGCATCATCACTCCATATAGTGCTAATGACTGCTTCCCTATGCATACCATCAGCACCCCATATACTGCAGCCACTGACAATATATAGGGTGCTAACGTTGTATTTATGAGAGCAGTCACTAACAGTATCTAAGGTGCTGACATTGTATATAGGGGAATTGTCACTGGCAGTAAATGGCGTGCTGACACTATATACGGGAGCAGTCACTTACAGTATATGGGGTGTTGATGCTGTATATAGGCGAGTAGTCATTGATAGGATATAGGGTCCTGACAGTGTATGACAGTTCATGCTGCCTATAGTCACTGGAAGTATATGTGGTACTGACAGTATATAGGGTGTTGATACTGTATATATGGGAGCAGTCACTAACAGTATATGGAATGCTGATGCTGTATATACGGTAGCTGAGCGGTCATTGATAGTATATGGGTAATGATACTGTATATAGGGGAGATGTCACTAGTAGTATATGGGGTGCTGTTGCAAAATGTGGTGCTGACGCTGTATATATGGGAGCGTTCACTGACAGTATATGTGGTGCTGACCCTGTATATACAGGACTGTTCACTGACAGTATATAGAGTGCTGATGCTGTATATAGGGAAGCAGTCACTGGCAGTATATGTAGTACTGACATATGTATATATAGGAGAAGTCACTGGCAATATCATAGAATGGGAGAGTTGGAAGGGACCTCCGGGGTCATCCGTGGCAACCTGTTCCACTCATTGATCCTCTCACTGTCTAATATCTAATCTGTGTCTCCTCCCTTTCAGTTTCATCCCATTGCTTCTAGTCTTTCCTTCTGCAGATGAGAATAGGGCTGATCCCTCTGCACTGTGACAGCCCTTCAAATATTTGTAGACCGCTATTAAGTCTCCTCTCAGCCTTCTCTTCTGCTAAACATTCCCAGATCCTTTAACCGTTCCTCATAGGACATGATTTGCAGACCGCTCACCATCTTGGTAACTCTTCTCTGAACTTGCTCCAGTTTGTCGATGTCTTTTATAAAGTGGGGTGCCCAGAACTGGACCCAGTATTCCAGAGGAGGTCTGACTAAGGAAGAGTAGAGGGGGATAATGACCCCACGTGATCTAGACTCTATGCTTCTCTTAATACATCCCAGAATTGTGTTTGCCTTTTTGGCTGCTGCATCACATTGTTGACTCATGTTCAGTCTATGATCTATTAGTATACCCAAGTCTTTGTCACATGTGCTGCTGCTTAGCCCAATTCCTCCCATTCAGTATGCGCTTTCTTCATTTTTCTTGCCCAGATGTAGGACTTTGCATTTCTCCTTGTTAAATACCATTCTGTTAGTCGCCGCCCACTGGTCAGCCTTTTCTAGATCTTTTTGAATCCTCTGTCTCTCTTCCCTAGTGTTCGCTGTCCCTCCTAGCTTTGTGTCGTCAGCAAATTTGATCAGTTTCCCATCAATTTCCTCCCCCAGATCATTATAAAAATGTTGACCAACACTGGGCCTAGGACAGAGCCTTGTGGTCCCCACTTGATATTCTTCCACTTGGATGTGCAGCCATTTATGACCACTCTCTGAGTACGATCATGTAGAAGGAGTTCCTCCATATCTTCTGCTTGTCCAGGCGGCCTATAGTAAATGCCTACAATGGTGTCCTTTCTGTTGTTCTCTCCTTGTATTCTTCCCCAAACAGTTTCTACAGAACTCCCAGCTCTGAAGCTTGAATCTCTGTGGAGATGAATGTTCTCCTAACATACAACACAACACCTCCTCCCCTTTATTAGGTCTGTTTCTTATAAATACATTGTATCCTACAAGCCTTGTGTTCCAATCATGTGTATCATCCCACCAAGTTTCCGTGATGCCTATGACATCATATTTCTCTTCCTGTGTTCGGAGCTCCAGTCCTCCTTGTTTGTTTCCCAAGCTCTGTGCATTTGTGTAAAAACATTTTAGTTTGTGATCGGGGTCTCTTGCGCCTCTACTTTTCTTCTGAATTTTTTTGTCTTTGTTCTTTCTTTCCACTTCTAATATCGAGGTTCTCAGATGTATTAATTAGCTGTATATTTTTACCTTTCACTTCCCTTCCCAATATATGGTGTGCTGACCCTGTATATAGGGTGCTGATGCTGTGTATAGGGGAGCAGTCACTGACAGTATATGGGGTGCTAATACTGTATATAGAGTGGTCACTATCAGTATAGGAGATGCTGACGCTGTATATAGGGGATCTGTCACTGACAAAATATAGGGAGCTGATGTGTATATAGTAGAGCACTCACTGGTAGTATATGGGGTGTTGAACCTGTATATACGGGAGGAGTCAATGGTAGTGTATGGGGTGCTGACTTTGTATATAGAGGAGCAGTCACTGGCAGTATATGGGGTGCCGATGCTGTATATAGGGCAGTCACCACTGGCAGTATATAGGGTAGTGATGCTTTATATAGGGGAGCAGTCATTGGGACTATAGGGGGTACTGATGCTATATATAAAGGAGCAGTCATTGAAAGTATATGTGGTCCTGACATTGTATATATGGGTGCAGTCACCGGTAGTTTATAGGGTACTGACCCTGCATATAGGCGATTAGTCTCTGACAGTATATGGGGTGCTGACATTGTAGATATGGGTGCAGTCACCGGCAGTTTATAGGGTACTGACCCTGCATGTAGGCGATTAGTCTCTGACAGTATATGGGGTGCTGACATTGTAGATAGGGGAGTGATCACTAACAGTATATAGGATACACATACTGCCAGCATATGGGATGCTTACCCTGTATATAGGGAAGCAGTCACTGACAGTATATGGTGAGTGCAGCTCTGCAGTATAATACTGGACGTAACTCAGGATCAGTATAGGATAAGTAATGCATGTACACAGTGACTCCACCAGCAGAATAGTGAGTGCAGCTCTGGAGTATAATACAGGATGTGACTCAGGATCAGTACAGGATAAGTAATGTATGTACACAGTGACTCCACCAGCAGAATAGTGAGTACAGCTCTGGAGTATAATACAAGATGTAACTCAGGATCAGTACAGGATAAGTAATGTATGTACACAGTGAATCCACCAGCAGAATAGTGAGTGCAGCTCTGGAGCATAATACAGGATGTAACTCAGGAGCAGTACAGGATAAGTAATATATGTACACAGTGACTCCTCCAGCAGAATAGTGAGTGCAGCTCTGGAGTATAATACAGGATGTAACTCAGGGTCAGTACAGGATAAGTAATGTATGTACACAGTGACTCCACCAGCAGAATAGTGAGTGCAGCTCTGGGGTATAATACAGGATGTAACTCAGGATCAGTACAGGATAAGTAATATATGTACACAGTGACTCCTCCAGCAGAATAGTGAGTGCAGCTCTGGAGTATAATACAGGATGTAACTCAGGGTCAGTACAGGATAAGTAATGTATGTACACAGTGACTCCACCAGCAGAATAGTGAGTGCAGCTCTGGGGTATAATACAGGATGTAACTCAGGGTCAGTACAGGATAAGTAATGTATGTACACAGTGAATCCACCAGCAGAAATAGTGAGTGCAGCTCTGGAGTATAATACAGGATGGAACTCAGGATCAGTACAGGATAAGTAATGTATGTACACAGTGACTCCACCAGCAGAAATAGTGAGTGCAGCTCTGGAGTATAATACAGGATGTAACTCAGGATCAGTACAGGATAAGTAATGTATGTACACAGTGACTCCACCAGCAAAATAGTGAGTGCAGCTCTGGAGTATAATACAGGATGTAACTCAGCATCAGTACAGGATAAGTAATGTATGTACACAGTGACTCCAGCAGCAGAATAGTGAGTGCAGCTCTGGGGTATAATACAGGATGTAACTCAGGATCAGTACAGGATAAGTAATGTATGTACACAGTGACCCCACTAGCAGATTAATGAGTGCAGCTCTGGGGTATAATACAGGATGTAACTCAGGAGCAGTACAGGATAAGTAATGTATGTACACTGTGACTCCACCAGCAGAATAGTGAGTGCAGCTCTGGAGTATAATACAGGATAAGTAATGTGTGTACACAGTGACTCCACCAGCAGAATAGTAAGTGCAGCTCTGGGGTATAATACAGGATGTAACTCAGGATCAGTACAGGATAAGTAATGTATGTACACAGTGACTCCACCAGCAGAATAGTGAGTGCAGCTCTGGGGTATAATACAGGATGTAACTCAGGATCAGTACAGGATAAGTAATGTATGTACACAGTGACCCCACTAGCAGATTAATGAGTGCAGCTCTGGGGTATAATACAGGATGTAACTCAGGAGCAGTACAGGATAAGTAATGTATGTACACTGTGACTCCACCAGCAGAATAGTGAGTGCAGCTCTGGAGTATAATACAGGATAAGTAATGTGTGTACACAGTGACTCCACCAGCAGAATAGTAAGTGCAGCTCTGGAGTATAATACAGGATGTAACTCAGGAGCAGTACAGGATGAGTAATATATGTACACAGTGACTCCACCAGCAGAATAGTGAGTGCAGCTCTGGGGTATAATACAGGATGTAACTCAGGATCAGTACAGGATAAGTAATATATGTACACAGTGACTCCACCAGCAGAATAGTGAGTGCAGCTCTGGAGTATAATACAAGATGTAACTCAGGAGCAGTACAGGATCAGTAATGTATATGCACAGTGAATCCACCAGCAGAATAGTGAGTGCAGCTCTGGTGCCTCAGGGGCAGGTCTGCAGCATGTATGACGTCAGAGGGGCATGTTGGCCGTGTGGGTGACGTCAGTGGGGCCGGTGTGGGGTATCTATGACTGCTGGTGTCCGGGGATTGCGCTCTGATCCCCCCGAGTTGCACAGACAGCGCCCCCTCCCTCCGCTGTCAGCTCCGTCCCTCCTCCGCCTCCTCCCTCTCCCCAGTCTGCAGTGCAGGCAGCAGGCAGGCGGATCGCTGCGGCTCCCGGTCCTCCCGTCTTTCTCCCGGTCCTCGCCGTCCCCCGGAGGATGCTGCGCGGCGGCTGCTGCCCCCGGACATGGGGCGTGTGAGCGCGGCTTCCCCGCTGCGGAGCTCCGTGTGATTGCCGTCTGCACCCCGAAGCTGCGGCCACCTGCACCCCGAGAGCGGCGCGGCATGGAGGCGGCGGACAAGGAGTGCGGGGCGCTGGGGGGGCTCTTCCAGGCCATCATCAATGACATGAAGGTAACGGGGGTCCCCGCCATCCCTGGGGGGAGCCGGGCTCTGCCATCTGGGGGAGGGGCACGCCTGGCATCTTTGTGTAAGTTGCAGGAGGCTGGGCTGCTGCAGAGCATCTCACCCCTGCATTACCAGGGTGTTACCAGGGATGTCACCCGCTGCCCCCCGCAGCCAGCGGGCATCATGCGGCACCAGCTGCTGCAATCTACTCCATCTTACATGCCAGATGATGGGGGGGTCCTGCCATCGGGGGCAATAACTCCCATCATCCCCCTCCCCCCCAGGGGGGAATCCTGCAGATCTGGGGGGGGGGGGGATTCTCATCAGATCCAAGACGATTCCCAGAAAAACCTGTCATTGAAGGTTAATGTGACGGAGAGAAGGGGCTGCAGGTCAGAGTGACGGAGAGAAGCGGCCGCAGGTCAGAGTGACGGAGAGAAGGGGCTGCAGGTCAGAGTGACGGAGAGAAGGGGCTGCAGGTCAGAGTGATGGAGAGAAGGGGCTGCAGGTCAGAGTGATGGACAGAAGGGGCTGCAGGTCAGAGTGATGGAGAGAAGGGGCTGCAGGTCAGAGTAACAGAGAGAAGGGGCTGCAGGTCAGAGTGACGGAGAGAAGGGGCTGCAGGTCAGAGTGATGGAGAGAAGGGGCTGCAGGTCAGAGTGATGGAGAGAAGGGGCTGCAGGTCAGAGTGATGGAGAGAAGGGGCTGCAGGTCAGAGTGATGGAGAGAACGGGCCCCGGGTCAGAGTGATGGAGAGAAGGGGCTGCAGGTCAGAGTGACGGAGAGAAGGGGCTGCAGGTCAGAGTGACGGAGAGAAGGGGCTGCAGGTCAGAGTGATGGAGAGAAGGGGCTGCAGGTCAGAGTGACGGAGAGAAGGGGCCCCGGGTCAGAGTGATGGAGAGAAGGGGCTGCAGGTCAGAGTGATGGAGAGAAGGGGCTGCAGGTCAGAGTGATGGAGAGAAGGGGCCCCGGGTCAGAGTGATGGAGAGAAGGGGCCCCGGGTCAGAGTGATGGAGAGAAGGGGCTGCAGGTCAGAGTGATGGAGAGAAGGGGCTGCAGGTCAGAGTGATGGAGAGAAGGGGCTGCAGGTCAGAGTGACGGAGAGAAGGGGCTGCAGGTCAGAGTGACGGAGAGAAGGGGCTGCAGGTCAGAGTGACGGAGAGAAGGGGCCCCGGGTCAGAGTGATGGAGAGAAGGGGCCCCGGGTCAGAGTGATGGAGAGAAGGGGCCCCGGGTCAGAGTGACGGAGAGAAGGGGCCCCGGGTCAGAGTGATGGAGAGAAGGGGCCCCGGGTCAGAGTGATGGAGAGAAGGGGCCCCGGGTCAGAGTGATGGAGAGAAGGGGCCCCGGGTCAGAGTGATGGAGAGAAGGGGCCCCGGGTCAGAGTGATGGAGAGAAGGGGCCCTGGGTCAGAGTAATGGACAGAAGGGGCTGCAGGTCAGAGTGACGGAGAGAAGGGGCCCCGGGTCAGAGTGACGGAGAGAAGGGGCCCCGGGTCAGAGTGATGGACAGAAGGGGCTGCAGGTCAGAGTGACGGAGAGAAGGGGCCCCGGGTCAGAGTGATGGAGAGAAGGGGCCCCGGGTCAGAGTGATGGAGAGAAGGGGCCCCGGGTCAGAGTGATGGAGAGAAGGGGCCCCGGGTCAGAGTAATGGACAGAAGGGGCTGCAGGTCAGAGTGATGGACAGAAGAGGGCTGCAGGTCAGAGTGACGGAGAGAAGGGGCCCCGCGGGGGTCAGAGTGACGGAGAGAAGGGGCCCCGGGTCAGCGTGATGGAGAGAAGGGGCCTCGGGTCAGCGTGATGGAGAGAAGGGACCCCGGGTCAGAGTGATGGAGAGAAGGGACCCCGGGTCAGAGTGATGGAGAGAAGGGGCTGCAGGTCAGAGTGATGGAGAGAAGGGGCCGCGGGTCAGAGTGATGGACAGAAGGGGCCACGGGTCAGAGTGATGGACAGAAGGGGCTGCAGGTCAATGTGATAGAGAGAAGGGGCCGCAGGTCAGAGTGACGGAGAGAAGGGGCCGCAGGTCAGAGTGATGGAGAGAAGGGGCTGCAGGTCAGAATGATGGAGAGAAGGGGCCCCAGGTCAGAGTGATGGAGAGAAGGGGCCCCAGGTCAAAGTGATGGAGAAAAGGAGCCAACAGAAGGGGCCACGGGTCAGTTTGATAAAGAGAAAATGTGTTGTGGGTCAGAGTGATGAGAAGGGACCACGGGTCAGTTTGAGGGAGAAAAGGAGCTGGAGGGGGGGGGGGCAGACTGATGGAGAGAAAAGGTGTCGTTGGTCTGAGTGATGGAAAGAACAGACCACAAGTCCAACTGATGAAGAGAAGGGGCCCAGGCTCAGAGTGATGAAGAGAAGGGACCGGAAGTCTAAGTGATGTAAAAAGGGGGCCAAGGGTCTCAGTGATGGAGAGAAGGGGCCGACAGGGGCCACGGGTCAATCTAATGGAGAGAAGGGGCTGGGGGTCAGAACGGTGGAGTTAAAGGGCTGCTTGATAGAATCATGGGTCGACGGGTCAGAGTGATGAAGAGAAGGGGCCCCGAGTCAGAGTGAGTGATGCAGAGAAGGGGCCCTGGGTCAGAGCGATTGAGAGATGGAACCCCGGGGTCAGAGTGATGCAGAGAAGGATCCACGGGTCTGAGAGATGGAGAGAAGGGGCCCCGGGTCAGAGTGATGGAGAGAATGAGCTAACAAAAGGGGCAGTGGGTCAGATGATGGAGAGAAGGGTCCCCAGGTCAGAGTGATGGAGAGAAGGGGCCCCGGGTCAGAGTGATGGAGGGAAGGAGCCCCGGGTCAGAGTGATGGAGGGAAGGAGCCCCGGGTCAGAGTGATGGAGGGAAGGAGCCCCAGGTCGGAGTGATGGAGAGAAGGGGCCCCGGTTCGGAGTGATGGAGAGAAGGGGCCCTGGGTCAGAGTGATGGAGAGAAGGGGCCCTGGGTCAGAGTGATGGAGAGAAGGGGCCCCAGGTCAGAGTGATGGAGAGAAGGGGCCCCGGGTCAGAGTGATGGAGAGAAGGGGCCCCAGGTCAGAATGATGGAGAGAAGGGGCCCCAGGTCAGAATGATGGAGAGAAGGAGCCCCGGGGGCAGAGTGATGGAGAGAAGGAGCCCCGGGGTCAAAGTGATGTAGAGAAAGAGCTGACAAAAGGGGCAGTGGGTCAGAATGATGGAGAGAAGGCACTAGGGGTCAGAGTGATGGAGACAAGGGTCCACGGGTCAGAATGATGGAGAGAAGGGGCCCCGGGTCAGAATGATGGAGAGAAGGGGCCCCGGGTCAGAGTGATGGAGAGAAGGGTCCCCAGGTCAGAGTGATGGAGAGAAGGGGCCCCGGGTCAGAGTGATGGAGAGAAGGGGCCCCGGGTCAGAGTGATGGAGAGAAGGGGCCCCGGGTCAGAGTGATGGAGAGAAGGGGCCCTGGGTCAGAGTGATGGAGAGAAGGGGCCCCGGGTCAGAGTGATGGAGAGAAGGGGCCCCGGGGTCAGAGTGATGGAGAGAATGAGCTGACAAAAGGGGCAGTGGGTCAGAATGATGGAGAGAAGGCACTAGGGGTCAGAGTGATGGAGACAAGGGTCCCCAGGTCAGAGTGATGGAGAGAAGGGGCCCCGAGTCAGAGTGATGGAGAGAAGGGGCCCCGGGTCAGAGTGATGGAGGGAAGGGGCCCCAGGTCAGAGTGATGGAGGGAAGGGTCCCCAGGTCAGAGTGATGTAGAGAAGGGGCCCCGGGTCGGAGTGATGGAGAGAAGGGGCCCCGGGTCGGAGTGATGGAGAGAAGGGGCCCCGGGTCAGAGTGATGGAGAGAAGGGGCCCCAGGTCAAAGTGATAGAGAGAAGGGGCAGCAGGTCAGAGTGATGGAGAGAACGGGCCCCGAGTCAGAGTGATGGAGAGAAGGGGCCCCGGGTCAGAGTGATGGAGAGAAGGGGCCCCAGGTCAAAGGGATGGAGAGAAGGGGCCCCAGGTAAGAGTGATGGAGAGTAGGGGCCAGAGGTCAGAGCGATGGAGATAAGGCACTGGGGGTTAGAGTGATGGCTAGAAAGGGTCAGGAGTCCAAGTGATGGAAAGATAGGATCGGGGGTCAGAGTGATGGAGTAAAACAGCTGCTGGTTAGACTGATGGAGAAAAGGGGCTCATCTAAGAGTAATGGAGAGAATGAGCTGACAGAAGGGGCCCCTGGGCAGTCTGATGGAGAGAAGTGTGATAGGTTAAAGGGACAAGGAGTCCAAGTAATGGAAAGAGGGGGCTGTGGGTCAGAGTTGTGGACAGAAGGGGCCAAGAGTCAAAGTGTTGGAGAGAAGGAGTCAGTTTGTTGAAGAGGCAGCTCCAGCAGGCAATGTGACTGTGAGAAGGAGTTAGTGTAATGGAGAGAAGATGCTGTGGGTCAGGGGGGCCGGAGGTCAGTGTGATGGAGAGAATAGGCTGTGGGTCAGGGGGGCCGGAGGTCAGTGTCATGGAGAGAATAGGCTGTGGGTCAGGGGAGCCCGAGGTCAGTGTGATGGAGAGAATAGGCTGTGGGTCAGGGGGGCCGGAGGTCAGTGTCATGGAGAGAAGAGGCTGTGGGTCAGGGGGGCTGGAGGCCAGTGTGATGGAGAGAATAGGCTGTGGGTCAGGGGGGCTGGAGGTCAGTGTAATGGACAGAATAGGCTGTGGCTCAGGGGGGGCTGGAGGTCAGTGGGATGGGGAGAATAGGCTCTGGGTCAGGGGGGCTGGAGGTCAGTGTGATGGAGAGAAGAGGTTGTGGGTCAGGGGGGCCGGAGGTCAGTGTGATGGGAAAAATAGGCTGTGGGTCAGGGGGGCCGGAGGTCAGTGTAATAAAGAGAATAGGCTGTGGGTCAGGGGGGCCGGAGGTCAGTGTGATGGAGAGAAGCGGCTGCAAGTCCATCTGATGGAGAGAAATGGGCAGGATCAGAGTGATGGACAGAAGAGGCCCCTGGTCAGAGCTGTGGACAGAAGGGGCCCGGGGATAGTGTGATGGAGACAGGGTGCCAGGGGTGTAGCTACAAAGTCATGGGCCTGGGTGCAAATGTTTAGCTTGATCCCCTCATGCTCCATAGTACCACAATACGGTGACAGGATAATATGGCATTACTGTGACTAAATCATACCGCCTCACTCAGACACATAACACCACCGAGCTGTGACTGAATTATACCGCCATACTGGAAGTGGATGATCATATAGTATTAAAGGGATGGAATAAGGGTTTTTTAATTAATGCTCTCCATGCCTAATGATACTATAATATCCTGTACTCGGCTCTCTTGCGTCCCCACATGTCCAACGCCGGCAGCCGCGGTCTCCCCTAGGACACTGCATTTACAGGCTGCAGTCACCGTCTTTATGAGACGTCACAGGCTGCTGCAGCCAATCACAGAACTCAGCGCTTTAACATCGAGTTGTGTGATTGGCTGCAGTAGCCTGTGACGTCCTGTACACAGCCTGACTGCAGTCAGTAAACATAATGTCATTGGTGAGATCAAAGCGAAGGGGAGTCGGGAGAGGGGAGTAGAGGGTCTTCAATATCTGGCCTGGAGAGGATCAATTAAAATATGTTATAACTCCGACAATCCTTTTAAAAGTAATAATAGTGCCATCACATAGAAACAGCGCCCCCCCCAAGTGTGGCCCAGTTATTAATAGCAGCCCCTTTATTAACAGTGCCCCCTTACCATATTGTGGGTCTTCTGGCCATCCAGTCTCCCCCATATAATAGTGCATATGGCCACCCATCATGGCTATAAGTGAGGACGCCATGTCACCTATAACCCGGAAGCATCAGAGCCCGCATGCTCATCTGTGTCTGCAGCACAGTCTAAGTACGGGAGGCACAGGTGAGCATGCGGGCTCTGATGCTTCCGGGTTATAGGTGACATGGCGTCCTCACTTATAGCCATGATGGATGGCCATGTGCACTATTACAGGGAGGAGACGTAGCAGACATCATAGTGTGGCGAGGGGAGTCCATGGGCCCCCCTAGCGTAGTGGCTGGGTCACAGTTGTGGCCCCTATAGCAGCGCCACTGCAGGGGGCCTATACTATATTCAGTGGTGTCATACACTTAGTAAAGCATAATGCGGAGTAGAAGGGAAGGACGGAACGTTAGAGGGTTTAGGGACTCGGCCCGCGGGACGGAATAGGCTGCACAATACACTGCGAGCCACGGTACATTCTGTAGATTCGCTGCGTCCTACGGCGTAATTCCGTCCCGTGTGAACGGCCCCTTACGTGTTCTTATGTCTCTCGTTATATAATGTGGAGAGTTAGATTATAAAACCTTTAAGATGATCATCAGATATTTGGCGCTTCTTTACGGACTGGAATATATTGTGATCACGGCTATACATTTGTTGCGGCGCACCGGATACTTTGTGTCTCTGAACGTATTTCCCATCGCCACAACACATGGCTATAAACTAAAGTAATGCATGCTTGCAGGATGTGAATTTGCGCAGAGAATGCAGTTTGTCGCGCCATCTTACGTTGCGGAGGCCTATAGGGGAGCGTTGTTTTGACGCCCGTGTTGCAGGCCGTGTCTGTCACTTTGCTGATGTCTGTTGAGAATCCTTTCAAGTGGTTGCCATAGAAAACGGAAACAAGCCGAGCCGAGACGGAGATCGGAGCGGGCGGTCCTGGTGCGTGAAGCATTTAGGATTTTAAAGGGGTTGTCCAGGAGTTTTTAGATTTTTTGTATTGGTGACTTGTCATCAGGATTGGTCATCCATAGATGGCGGTATACAGCCAAGACCCCCGCCGATCGGCTGATTACTGTGGCTGCTGTCACTATAGAAAGTGCAGGAAGCAGATGGCGCTGACCATAGCGCAGCGGCCTGGGTTGGTATTGCAGGTGCAGCTCCTATTGAATTCGGTGTATTACCAACCCGAGCGGCTGCATTATGATCAGCGCGATATATATATACTCAGCGTTGGAATTACGAAACCAAGAAAAAAAAATGGTGAATTATGGGAACCGCAGGATAGATAGACATGATGATAGGAAAACAGAAACAAAATATTCAAAGCATCTGTATTTTTTCTGTGTCACGTATGAGCGCCACCCACAGAAATACACGCCTTGGTGTGCCATCAGTGAGGTTATTAATGGTGGCCCGGGGAATGCTCCGCCATGCTGAATGCACTTGGGCACGAAAACATCAAGATTCGCTGCTGGCGGCTCCCTTTGCAATTGCCGACCAATGATGTCTCAGATGTGATCGACAGGAGACAAGTCCGGGGACGCTGCCAGCCAAGGTAGCTGTTGGGGAACAGGCGGCCCGGCTTTATCATGTTCAAACACGGCTCCTAGGACACTTCGGAGAAATGGCGCTACCGCTGATTCCACCACCAAATCACCATAAGGCTGAGCTGTTAGTGTACCTGCAGGGAAGACTGGAGGGGTCCGGCTACCATACATTATGACCCCCACACCCTAATGCCGAGAGTAGGACTGGTGTGACGCCCCCTTGTGGTGGCCTCTTCGTGGTGTTGCCCACATAGTCGCTGGACCAATCTCCGGCTGTCATTGTGTTTGAAATGGAATCAGGACTCATCGCTGAAGATGACGGACCTCCATTCCGGCCTCCATTGCCATCTTGCTCTGCACCATGATAGCCTTCGAGGCCGATGGTGTGAGGTCAGTGGAAGACCTGATGCTAGACGTTGGCTCGTAGCCCAGTGTGGTGCCAGCGCCTCCTGGTGGTTTCTGTAGACACTGTTCGCCGCCATAGGCTTGGGCTGTGTCGTCCATCTACATTCACCGTACAGAAGGGATCACTGTGCGCCATTCTTCTGATCGGCTGCTCCGTCCGCCTCCAGGTTCGCCTCCGTGCGTTTCTTGCTGTCATTCCAGTTCATCATTGTTCTCCCAACCGCTGGGACAAGCAAGGTTAAGCGGCGCTGACCTCTCGGCCTACGTGCGTGGCGATCTCCGCGAGTGATAAACCAAGGCCTCTCGGGTCAGGGATTCCGTCCCTCTCCGTCTGCAGTACGTGGTGATAACCGCCATGTTGGCGACCGGGTGGCATCGCAGTCATATCACATGAATTCATCTGATTCTTGAGGTTTCCTGTGGCTGCAAACTTTTACTTTTGATCTGCTTTTATACCATTGAAGCCCCGCCCACATGCCACAGATTGGCGCTAGGTGCTTGAAAACGTGATCATTTACATATCTTAGCCACGCCTACAACTTCCGCGGCTTGCATAACCTTACGGCTCGTCCTTCTTGGTGCTGCAGTTTCAATGTTGAGAAGTGTATATACATGGCACATTACCGCCTGTCCTGTCAGGCATGCTCAGCGCCCCCTAGTGGTTGCTGCAGGTTGTGTTGCTGCAGTGTGTGGCAGGAATGGTATGAGTTAAGCTGCGGCGTCTCCTCCATTGACGGGATTTCTTGTCTATGACAACTGTCGGGTTTGCTTGTTGGCAGATGAGGAGTAAGACTAATTCACGCTCCGTCTGGCGGATTCGGCGGGTAAGACGGGGAGACATATGGTTAGACGTCTACAATGTGATTGTAGATTCTGACTCAGGAGATCGTCGTCTTGGGTTCCCAAACAGCATGAGGAGAAGGAGCTGATCATCAGAGGCTCAAGACAGAGAATAAAGGCGCTGAGAAAGAGAAGAGTTAAAGGGCCAGCGCGTCTCCTGCGACTCCTTCATTTTATCATGAGCTTCAGTTCCTCATCGTCTCCAATATATTTGCTTTCTGTCAGTGACTAGAAACCTTTGTATTCTCCTCTAATCCTGCTCTCACAGCTGAGGGTGTGTTACACTGTATCAGTGCGGACAATCCAGAAGCTCTACGAAGACGTCTTTGCTAACAGCAGATGGTTTGGTTCACTGGGGTGTCAGGACAGATTTCTTACTACTGGACAGGCAGAAGTCTTGGTGTCTTTCTTCTTTGGGCATGTGAACTACATCCATGATGATTGCTGACTGTTTCCACGTGAGCAGCAGGTGTAACACATCTAGACGTCGCAGATCGGTTTCTGAAGGCTTCTAGGATTTATAGAAGTTGAGCAGCAGATGTTGGAAAATCAGCAGTTCTTGTCTGCAGAGGCCTCCGCCGCCGCCGCTGCTTCCTGAGCTCCTCTTATGGTCTGCAGCACTGGAGAGCAGGAAACACATCAGCCACATGTGAAGAAATGCCGCTTATCCCCCTTCTTGCATCTCCCATAAATGTATTCTAGAGAGCATCACGGCACGAGTCCCCAACATCTGCACCAGAGCCGAAAACGAAGGAAATGTATCTCCTCTGCTGCATGTAAACTGACAAATCGCAGGTCACATCTAAGGGCTCGAGTCCACGGGCGGTTATTCACTGTATGTTATGTGCGCGTTGTGCTGCTGCGTGATACACAGTGTATTGAGTCAATAAAAGTTTCTCTGGGTACCACGTAGCGTGACCCCTATACACTTGTATAGGCAGAGTATGAAACAGAGCGGAGAATTTAAAAAAAGAGTCACACTGCAAATGACCGCGTGCGTGTGATACCCAGGCATGTGCAGTACACTCGCAGCCATACACGGTCTCTGCTGGAACCCGCAGCATTTTACCAGTATGGCTGTGGAAATGAGGCCTTAAACTTACCTTCATAATCAGTAAAGTCACTGTGTACATACATTACTGATCCTGTACTGCTCCTGAGATACATGCTGTATTATACTCCAGAGCTGCACTCACTATTCTGCTGGTGGAGTCACTGTGTACATACATTACTGATCCTGTACTGCTCCTGAGTTACATGCTGTATTATACTCCAGAGCTGCACTCACTATTCTGCTGGTGGAGTCACTGTGTACATACATTACTTATCCTGTACTGATCCTGAGTTACATCCTGTATTATACTCCAGAGCTGCACTCACTATTCTGCTGTGGAGTCACTGTGTACATACATTACTTATCCTGTACTGACCCTGAGTTACATCCTGTATTATACTGCAGAGCTGCACTCGCTATTCTGCTGCTGGAGTCACTGTGTACATACATTACTGATCCTGTACTGCTCCTGAGTTACATGCTGTATTATACTCCAGAGCTGCACTCACTATTCTGCTGCTGGAGTCACTGTGTACATACATTACTTATCCTGTACTGATCCTGAGTTACATCCTGTATTATACCCCAGAGCTGCACTCACTATTCTGCTGGTGGAGTCACTGTGTACATACATTACTTATCCTGTACTGATCCTGAGTTACATCCTGCATTATACTCCAGAGCTGCACTCACTATTCTGCTGGTGGTGGAGTCACTGTGTACATACATTATTTATCCTGTACTGATCCTGAGTTACATCCTGTATTATACCCCAGAGCTGCACTCACTATTCTGCTGGTGGAGTCACTGTGTACATACATTACTTATCCTGTACTGACCCTGAGTTACATCCTGTATTATACTCCAGAGCTGCACTCACTATTCTGCCGTGGAGTCACTGTGTACATACACTACTTATCCTGTACTGACCCTGAGTTACATCCTGTATTATACTGCAGAGCTCCACTCACTATTCTGCTGGTGGTGGAGTCACTGTGTACATACATTACTTATCCTGTACTGACCCTGAGTTACATCCTGTATTATACTCCAGAGCTCCACTCACTATTCTGCTGGTGGTGGAGTCACTGTGTACATACATTACTTATCCTGTACTGACCCTGAGTTACATCATGTATTATACTCCAGAGCTGCACTCACTATTCTGCCGTGGAGTCACTGTGTACATACATTACTTATCCTGTACTGACCCTGAGTTACATCCTGTATTATACTGCAGAGCTGCACTCACTATTCTGCTGGTGGAGTCACCGTGTAATAATAATAATAATAATCTTTATTTGTATAGCGCCAACATATTCCGCAGCGCTTACATAGACGGGGGGATACAGAAAGACAAAATACAAACGTTATAGAACCGCGGTTACATATAGTAATCAGTTGATGGAAACAATAGGGGTGAGGGTCCTGCTCCAAGAGCTTACATTCTACGAATGGTGGGGTGTACATACATTATGGGGTGGCCGGGACCTTAGGAGGCAGTGATCATGCTATCCTTGAATGTTGCATAACAAGGGGAGGAAGACCTGAGAAGACTCAGAACTCAAGGTTGGATTTCAGGAAGGCAGATTTCAATGAACTCAGAAAGAGGAGAGGAAGAATCCAATGGCCGGATGTTCTTAAGGACAGAAATGTCCAAGAAGGTTGGGAAATATTGCAAAATGAGATTTTCAAAGCACAATCGTAACCAATCCCTAAAAGAAGGAAGAATGGGAAGCATTTAAAGAGACCAGGATGGATGAACACAGAACTGAGTGGTCATAAATGGCTGCACATCCAAGTGGAAGAATGTATCAAGTGGGGACCACAAGGCTCTGTCCTGGGCCCAGTGTTGGTCAACATTTCTATAAATGATCTGGAGGAGGGAATCGATGGGAAACTGATCAAATTTACTGATGACACAAAGCTAGGAGGGATAGCTAACACTAGGGAAGAGAGACAGAGGATTCAAAAAGATCTAGAAAAGTTTGAACAGTGGTCGGCGACTAACAGAATGGTATTTAACAAGGAGAAATGCAAAGTCCTACATCTGGGTTAGAAAAATGAAGAAGGCACATAGAGAATGGGAGGAATTGGGCTAAGCAGCAGCACATGTGAAAAAGACTTGGGTATACTAATAGATCATAGACTGAACATGAGTCAACAATGTGATGCAGCCGCCAAAAAGGCAAACACAATTCTGGGATGTATTAAGAGAAGCATAGAGTCTAGATCAGTGTTCCCCAACTCCAGTCCTCAGGGACTGCCAACAGGTCATGTTTTCAGGATTTCCTCAGTGTTGCACAGGTGATGTAATTATTATTGGTGCCTCAGACATTGCCACAGGTGTTCTTACCATAGGATATCCTGAAAACATGACCTGTTGGTGGTCCCTGAGGACTGGAGTTGGGGACCCCTGGTCTAGATCACGTGAGGTCATTATCCCCCTCTACTCTTCCTTAGTCAGACCTCATCTGGAATACTGGGTCCAGTTCTGGGCACCCCACTTTAAAAAAGAAGAGTTACCAAGATGGTGAGCGGTCTGCAAATCATGTCCTGTGAGGAACGGTTAAAGGATCTGGGGATGTTTAGCAGAAGAGAAGGCTGAGAGGAGACTTAATAGCGGTCTACAAATATCTGAAGGGCTGTCACAGTGCAGAGGGATCAGCCCTATTCTCATCTGCACAAGGAAAGACTAGAAGCAACGGCATGAAACTGAAAGGGAGGGGACACAGATTAGATATTAGACAGTGAGGGGGATCAATGAGTGGAACAGGTTACCACGGGAGGTGGGGAGTTCTCCTTCAATGGAAGTGATCAGAGGCTGGACAGACATCTGTCTGGGATGACTTAGTGATCCTGCACTGAGCAGGGGGTTGGACCTGATTACCCTGGAGGTCTCTTCCAACTCTACAATTCTATTATCCTACTTATCCTGTATTATACTCCAGAGCTGCACTCAGTATTCTGCTGGTGGAGTCACTGTGTCCATACATTACTTATCCTGTACTGATCCTGAGTTCCATCCTGTATTATACCCCAGAGCTGCACTCACTATTCTGCTTGAAGCCCAGGTTATCTGAGGCTCACATTATAGCCGCAGTATGGTGATTACGCCTTTTTTTCTTCTTCTGCAGAGTTCCTACCCGATCTGGGAGGACTTCAGCTCTAAAGCCACTAAACTGCACTCCCAGCTCAGGTAAGTGACCCGTGGACGGACCTCTCCTTTGCGCCGTGCAGTGGGGCGCTCAATGTCAGCTGCACTCTCAATGTTGGGTAGAGCTGCTGCAGATCATTTTGCACAAAACTAATAGATTTCTGCCATTTTCTCAGTGTTTCAGTTCTTCCCTGGTTTTCAAGATCTCTGCTTGTTGTCAGTGAAAAGAAATACGTATATCCTGACATCTGCTCCTTAGAAAACAGGATTTGTTAGAGTGTGCCTGTGTAGCTTGGATTCAAGGACTGTACAGAAATATGTGCTACTGCTGTGCTGAGCTCACAGCGGATTATTGGCCCCGATACATTGTAACAAACCCTTTAGCTGTCAGAAGTTTTAGGTCAGGACAGGTTTTTAGTGTAAACTAGAATGTTTCTATTCACTGCCAACAAGCACAGATCTTGAAAAAGATGAGGAATCGAAGACAAATTAGGAGATGTATTCATGCGTTTCATGCTTAATTCATACCTCATTGGAGCAAAATGCGCTAGTTTTATTACAGAGTGTACTTGTATTAAATTTGGCGCATCTTTGACGGTCGTTACATCGGATGGTTCAGTCTGTACCTTCGATGAGGCGTGCCATGACGTACAACACATTTACAGAGGAGATGCATGATAGAGTCTGGACTGAACACCTCACAATGAGGGCGCCAGTCGTGTCATATATGTGCCATCGATGCCAGCCAGACTGGGGGCTGCGTCTCCTCCTGACACTATTGACCCTTCGCTGTCTCCCCAGGACCACGGTGCTGGCTGCCGTCGCCTTCCTTGATGCTTTTCAGAAAGTGGCAGACATGGCGACCAATACCCGAGGTGAGCCGCCATGGTCGTGTCATCAGTTACTGACCCCTCATCTACACGGATTTACTTTGACTGACATTTGGTTTTGCAGGAGCCACACGTGACATCGGATCGGCTCTCACCCGCATGTGTATGAGGCATCGGAGCATTGAGAGCAAACTGCGGCACTTCACCAAGTAAGAAACCGCAGGGGCGGGTAAGAAATAGGAGGAGGGGCCTGAGGAGGAATAAAGGTGGAGCCTGAAGAGACTAGGACGAGTCTGAGAGTGAGAGAAGGAGTGCGTCAGTAAGAAAGAGAGGGGCCCCTGGAGCAGGAGAGAAAGCAAGTGGGGCCTGGGAAGAAAAAGAGAAAGAAGGAGGGTCTAGAGAGAGAGAAGGAGGGTGCTGGGGAGGGAGAGCTAGAAGGCGAGGCCTGGGTAGGAGAGAATGAAGGAGGGGCCCGAGGGGAGAGGGGGAAGGAGCCCAGGAATAAAGATAAAAAGAGGGGTCTGGTAAATAGTGAGGGGCCTGGGGAAACACGGAAGGGCCTGGAGTGAGAAAGAAAAAGAGTAGATCAAAGAGGGGCCCTGGAACATTAGAGAAAGAAGGAGGGGTCTGGGGATAGAGAGAAAAAGGAGGGGTTTGGAGAAAGAGGGGCCTGGATAAGAAGAAGGGGGGGTGTCTGGAAGAGAGAGGGGTCATTAGAAATAGAAAGAGGGGCCTGGAGAGAGATACGGAGGTTCCTGGATAGAAAGAGAGGGGCCCTGAGACAGAAGGAGGGATCTGAGGAGGGAGAAATAGAATGAGGGGGCCTGGAGAGAAAGGAGGAGGGGCCTAGAGGGGGAAAAATGAAGCTGGGTCTGGGAAGAGGGGGTGAGGAACCCAAGAAGATAGGAGGGTTCTGGTAAATACAGGGGGCCTGGGCAGAAAAAGGAAAGTGTAGCTAAGGGGGAGAGAGGGGCCCCTGAAACAAGAGAGAAAGAAGGAGGAGTCTGAGGAGAGAGAGATGAGGGGCCCAGGAAGAGAAAGAAGGAGGCCCCCAAGAAGAGAGAGAAAGAGGGGTCAGGTAAAAGAGAGAAAAAGGAAGGGCCTGGGTAGGAATGGAAGCTCTGAGAAAGAGAGGGGGAGTTGTTAGAGATAGAAGGATGAGCCTGGGGAGGTGGAATAGAGAGAAGAAGGAGCCTGGGAAGAGAGGAGGGGCCATGAGCAAGTGGGTGGAGTCAGTAGAGATAGAAGAAAGTGGTTTTGAAGAGCGAAAAAAAGATAGGGCCTGGAGAGAAAGAAGGAGAAGGGGCCTGGGTAGAGAGGGGGATAAGGAGCCCAACAAGAGAGATAGTAGGGTTTCTGGTAAATAGAGAGGCATCTTGAAAGAGAGAGAGAGAGAAGAAGTGGACCGAGAAGAGAGAGAGAAGGAGATGCATGGGAAGGAAAAAAAGAAGAATGGGCCTTGGTAGAGATGGAGATAAGGAGCCCAACAAAAGAGAAAGGGAGGGGGAGGGTGGTTCTGGTAAATAGGGAGGCGCCTGGGAAGAGAGAGAGAGAGAAGGAAGTACCTGGGATGAGAAAGAAAGAAGGAGGGGCCTGGTATGAGAGTGAGAAGGAGGGGCCTATAATGAGAGTGAGAAGGAGGGGCCTATAATGAGAGAGAGAAAGAGGGGCCTGGGAAGAGAGAGCGACTAGGGGGAAACTGGGAAGAAAGAGAGAGAAGGAGAGGCCCAGGAAGAGGGAGTAAAGGAGGGGCCTGGGATAAGAGAGAGTCTAGGAGGGACCTGGGAAGAGAGATAGAAGGAGGGATCCTGGGATGAGAGAGATAAGAAGGGGCTTGGAACGAGAGAGGAAGGAGAGGCCTGGGTAGAAAAGGAGGGGCCCTGAGAGGTAGGACGGGATCATTAGACATAGGAGGAGCCTAGAAAGAGATAAGAAGGTTCCTGGCTAGAAAGGGAGGGGCCTGAGAGAGAAGGAGGGCCATTTAGAGATATAAGAAGGGGTCTGAGGAGGGAGAAATAGAAAAGGGTCTTGGAGAGAGAGAAGGAGAGAAGGGAAAAAATGAAGAAGGGGCCTAGGTAGAGATAGAGTGAGGAGCCCAGGAATAGTGATAGGGGGATTTTGGTAAATAGGAAAGGGCTGGGGAGAAATACGAAGGAGTAGGTAAGGGGGAGCAAGGGGCCCCTAAAACAAAAGAGAAAGAAGGAGGAGTCTGGGGAAAGAGAGAGAGATGAGGAGCCCAGGAAGAGAGAGGAGGAGGCACTCAGGAAGAAAAAGAAGGAGGGGCCTGGGTAGGAAGGGCGGAACCCTGAGAGAGAGAGGGGAAGTCCATAGAGATAGAAGAAAGAGCCTGAGAAGGGGAAGAGAGAGAAGGAGAGGTCTAGGAAGAGAGAGTGGAGGGGCCTGGGTAGGAAGGGAGGGGCCATGAGAAAGAGGGAGGGGTCATTAGAGATGGAAGAAAGGGGTCTGAGGAGGGAGAAATAGGAGGTGCCTGGAAAGAAAGGAGGAGGGGCCTGGGGAGAAAAAAAGGAGGTGCTTGGGTAGAAAGGGGGATAAGGAGCCCAGGAAGAGAGATAAGAGGGTTCTGGTAAATAGGGAGGTACTTGGGAAGAGAGAGAAGGAGGGGCCCAGGGCAGGTTCATTCCCCATAATGTGAGTGTGCACAGACACAAACAAGGGATAGTCGCAGGTTTTTGATTGGGGCGGGACGGGTAGCAGTAGTCCCCATGGAGACATGTAGCCCCCGATTACATTCCCTCACCATGAACACGGCTGGATCTGGTTTTCTCTCTGCAGCGCTCTCATGGAGAGTTTAATAACTCCTCTGCAGGAAAGGATCGAGGACTGGAAGAAGACGGCGAATACACTGGACAAAGAGCACGCACGAGGTGAGGACCCACAGAGCGCCCCCTACATCATCCTGACACCAGCTACACAGCGCCCCCCTACATCATCCTGACAGCAGCCGCACAACAACCCCCACACCAGCTACACAGCGCCCCCTACATCATCCTGACAGCAGCCGCACAACAACCCCCACACCAGCTACACAGCGCCCCCTACATCATCCTGACACCAGCCGCACAACAACCCCCACACCAGCTACACAGCGCCCCCTACATCACCCTGACACCAGCCGCACAACAACCCCCACACCAGCTACACAGCGCCCCCCTACATCATCCTGACAGCAGCCGCACAACAACCCCCACACCAGCTACACAGCGCCCCCTACATCATCCTGACAGTAGCCGCACAACAACCCCCACACCAGCTACACAGCGCCCCCTACATCATCCTGACAGCAGCCGCACAACAACCCCCACACCAGCTACACAGCGCCCCGTACATCATCCTGACACCAGCCGCACAACAACCGCCACACCAGCTACACAGCGCCCCCTACATCATCCTGACACCAGCCGCACAACAACCCCCACACCAGCTACACAGCGCCCCCTACATCATCCTGACACCAGCCGCACAACAACCCCCACACCAGCTACACAGCGCCCCCTACATCATCCTGACACCAGCCGCACAACAACCCCCACAACAGCTGCACAGCGCCCCTTATATCATCCTGACACCAGCTACACAGCGCCCCCTACATCATCCTGACACCAGCCACACAACAACCCCCACACCAGCTACACAGCGCCCCCTACATCATCCTGACACCAGCCGCACAACAACCGCCACAACAGCTACACTGCGCCCCCTATATCATTCTGACACCAGCTACACAGCGCCATATACATCATCCTGACACCATCCGCACAACAACCCCCACACCAGCTACACAGCGCCATATACATCATCCTGACACCATCCGCACAACAACCCCCACACCAGCTACACAGCGCCCCCTACATCATCCTGACACCAGCCGCACAACAACCGCCACAACAGCTACACAGCGCCCCCTATATCATTCTGACACCAGCTACACAGCGCCCCCTACATCATCCTGACAGCAGCCGCACAACAACCCCCACACCAGCTACACAGCGCCCCCTATATCATCCTGACACCAGCCGCACAACAACCCCCACACCAGCTACACAGCGCCCCCTACATCATCCTGACACCAGCCGCACAACAACCCCCACAACAGCTGCACAGCGCCCCTTATATCATCCTGACACCAGCTACACAGCGCCCCCTACATCATCCTGACACCAGCCACACAACAACCCCCACACCAGCTACACAGCGCCCCCTACATCATCCTGACACCAGCCGCACAACAACCGCCACAACAGCTACACAGCGCCCCCTATATCATTCTGACACCAGCTACACAGCGCCCCCTACATCATCCTGACACCAGCTGCACAACAACCCCCACACCAGCTACACAGCGCCCCCTACATCATCCTGACACCAGCCGCACAACAACCCCCACAACAGCTACACTGCGCCCCCTACATCATCCTGACACCAGCCGCACAACAACCCCCACACCAGCTACACAGCGCCCCCTATATCATTCTGACACCAGCTACACAGCGCCATATACATCATCCTGACACCATCCGCACAACAACCCCCACACCAGCTACACAGCGCCCCCTACATCATCCTGACACCAGCCGCACAACAACCCCCACAACAGCTGCACAGCGCCCCCTATATCATTCTGACACCAGCTACACAGCGCCCCCTACATCATCCTGACAGCAGCCGCACAACAACCCCCACACCAGCTACACAGCGCCATATACATCATCCTGACACCATCCGCACAACAACCCCCACAACAGCTACACAGCGCCCCCTATATCATTCTGACACCAGCTACACAGCGCCCCCTACATCATCCTGACACCAGCCGCACAACAACCCCCACACCAGCTACACAGCGCCCCCTACATCATCCTGACACCAGCCGCACAACAACCCCCACACCTGCTACATAGCGCCTCCTATATCACCCGCAGAGCAGCCCAGCCTCCCCCTCCATATCACCTCCACACTGCCCCCTGCTGCTATATTGGATGTGGAGCAGCTACCACATATCAGGCAGTGCCAGGCTTAGTCCTCATACATGTCACCCCACATACTGCACCCATATAAACCTCCGCCCGTTGCCCTTACTCTCAGAGTGTAATACTGACCCCGTAATCTGCTCCACCCCACAGAATACAAGCGAGCGCGCCATGAGATCAAGAAGAAATCCTCCGATACACTGAAGCTGCAGAAGAAAGCGCGGAAAGGTGGGTGCAAGCCCAAGTCATCATCATCACCATCATCATTATTATCAGCATCATTATCAACCCAGTCATCACATCATCATTCATCATCATCATCCTCCATCCTCATCATCATCCTCCATCCTCATCATCCTCCATCATCATCATCCTCAATCATCATCATGATCATCATTATTATCAGCATCATTATCAACCCAGTCATCACATCATCATTCATCATCATCCTCATCATCCTCCATCATCATCCTCATCATCCTCCATCATCATCATCCTCATCATCATCATCATCATCATCATGCCCATCAGCGACACCCCCTGTACATTATAAGCTGTCCTGTAATCGTACACATTGGTTAAAATGTATCAGTCCGTCTTTAACCATTTCCCTTCCTGAAGCTTTCCTGTGGGGGGGGGGGGGCTCTTTGCATGCCGGTGCTCACTAACCTTCCTCTTCTTTTCTCTTGCATCGTCTTCTGCTCCTTCCTGTAGAAGTTCTAGGTAAGTGATGGGGAGGGGGGCATCAGAGGGGAGGGACTTCATAGTGGTGGGCTTCAGCGAGGGAGGGTTTTTTAAAGGGGAGGGACTTCATGTAGGTGAAGCTTAAGAGGGGAGGGGCTTCAGAGAGGAGGGGATATTAAAGTAGCGGAGGGAACATCGCAGGGCAGAAGACTTCAGAGATGATATCCCCTCCTTACAGACCCGGAGCGCTGACGCCGCCATGTTATTTGTCATCCTGGCCAGATATAGCAGACTTGTAAAATGGTTGATGGAGCATCTTCAAGATCTCTGCTTTCTGGCAGCAAATAGGAATATTCTTGTTTACATCCATTCGCTGACAGCAATCAGAGATCTTGAAAATGGTGAAAGAGAAAATCTGTCAGAAGGTTTTAAACGTTCTCGTTATGTAGTGATGAAGCTTCATGTACAGAGGACTGAACACCATCCCTGTAACGGGGGCTTCTCATCACATACATATTGCTAGGATGGGCCAACAAGTTCGACCGATGACCACTGACTGCCACAATAAAGTGACGCAAGCGCTGGGGATTGGTCGGCCATTAACCATTATGCGGCAGGAGACGACGTGGCGCAGAGCTTTCCAAGCATCCCAGCTGCTTCCTTCTAACAACCAGCCTTGGTCAGACCCCCAGCAGAGCAGTGGTCTCACCTGTCAGGTATAGGAGCGGTCGTCTAATGCTCCTCCTGACCGCCGGCGGCAGCTCGAGCCTCATTGGCCTGTCACTCAGTGTCCTCTCTGTTCTGCAGGGAAGGGGGATCTGCAGCCTCAGCTGGACCACGCGCTGCAGGATGTAAACGACATGTACCTACTGCTGGAGGAGACCGAGAAACAGGCGGTGCGCAGGGCGCTGATCGAGGAGCGCGGGCGCTTCTGTACCTTCATCACACTATTACAGCCAGTGGTGGTAAGTACAGACTCATGCAAGATGCTGAGGGACCGGGTCACGTGCCATCTCAGCTTCATGTCTCATGATTTTGCACTTTTAGAGTGGAGAGATTCACATGTTGGGGGAGGTGACGCACCTACAGGCGATAATCGAGGACCTGATGCTGCTGAGTGACGAACCGCACAAATTGCCTGCAGCCAGCGAACAGGTAAGAGCCCGGGCCAGCCATGGGTTGGACAGATACTGTCACAGTGTCTGCAGGATGTTATGTGTCAGGAGGATTTACTAACATATACCGCCAACCGATACACAGAGAACAAACCGTACAGACGTAGCAAATGGTAAACGAGCGCGCCTTGGTAATGTAGCACTCTGAATGTTGGTACGTTTTGAAGAGCACGCTGCTCCAATGCAAAGCAAATAGCGAGCTGCACTACGATAATGGCTGAGCGCTCCAAGTCGTTTAACGTTCGCTACGTCTGTATATCACATGACACAGTTGCAACCAAAATTATTCAACCCCCCCCCCCCCTCCCCAGTACAGGTGAGCTTTGTGTACCAAACTTACAAGCAAAGAACATGATACAAAAATATACGAAGACGCTGAATGTTCCCAGAGATACAACTGGACGCCGTTCACAAGCCCTAGGGCTGCGGTTAGACGCAACGATTATCGGTCAAAAAAATAAAACGCTCACGTGAGCAAAAGTGGGTGAGCCGACGACAAACGAGAGATGTGCACTTGTCAGGTGTTACTCAGCTTAAACAGGACTAAAAATCATCGTTGACTGTTAGGAGGTGTTGGGACCAGTGGATGGGGGCACACAAGGTGACCAGGCTCAGGGCGCCCCCTACAGACCACCAGTAGAGAGTAGCATCTGACCAGACTGTTAGGAGGTGTTGGACCAGTGGATGGGGGCACACAAGGTGACCAGGCTCAGGACGCCCCCTACAGACCACCAGTAGAGAGGAGCGTCTGACCAGACTGTTAGGAGGTGTTGGACCAGTGGATGGGGGCACACAAGGTGACCGGGCTCAGGACGCCCCCTACAGACCACCAGTAGAGAGGAGCGTCTGACCAGACTGTTAGGGGGTGTTGGGACCAGTGGATGGGGGCACACAAGGTGACCAGGCTCAGGGCGCCCCCTACAGACCACCAGTAGAGAGGCGTGTCTGACCAGACTGTTAGGGGGTGTTGGGACCAGTGGATGGGGGCACACAAGGTGACCAGGCTCAGGGCGCCACCTACAGACCACCAGTAGAGAGGTGTGTCTGACCAGACTGTTAGGAGGTGTTGGGACCAGTGGATGGGGGCACACAAGGTGACCAGGCTCAGGGCGCCCCCTACAGACCACCAGTAGAGAGGAGTGTCTGACCAGACTGTTAGGAGGTGTTGGGACCAGTGGATGGGGGCACACAAGGTGACCGGGCTCAGGACGCCTCCTACAGACCACCAGTAGAGAGGATCGTCTGACCAGACTGTTAGGAGGTGTTGGGACCAGTGGATGGGGGCACACAAGGTGACCAGGCTCAGGGCGCCCCCTACAGACCACCAGTAGAGAGGAGTGTCTGACCAGACTGTTAGGAGGTGTTGGGACCAGTGGATGGGGGCACACAAGGTGACCGGGCTCAGGACGCCTCCTACAGACCACCAGTAGAGAGGAGCATCTGACCAGACTGTTAGGAGGTGTTGGGACTAGTGGATGTGTGAGGGCACACAAGGTGACCGGGCTCAGGACGCCCCCTACAGACCACCAGTAGAGAGGAGCGTCTGACCAGACTGTTAGGACCAGTGGATGGGGGCACACAAGGTGACCGGGCTCAGGACACCTCTACAGACCACCAGTATAGAGGAGCGTCTGACCGGACTGTTAGGAGGTGTTGGACCAGTGGATGGGGGCACACAAGGTGACCGGGCTCAGGACACCCCTACAGAACACCAGTAGAGAGGAGCGTCTGATCATCTGACAAGTACCAGCAGCGACAACTGTTTCATTGTCTGCCATCCAGGGACAGGGGGCGCCATCATTACACCCCTGTGTCTGTTGGAATCACTTACAAACACCAAAGAAAAACTACAAAATGCAGTATGAAAAATCTTTTGCACTCCAAACTTCTGTACAGTCCAAGTATCCCCGCCTCCAGCAAGCGAGTGCTGTGATTGGATCACTAGCGCTGTGGCTAGTGATCATAACTGGCACTCAATGAACAATCACAGCCATTCAGTGATGTCATTCACTGAATAGCTGTGAATGATCGAGCGCCGACTCTGATTGGATCACGAGCGCTGTGGCTCAGCCAATCACAGCACTTGCTTGCTAGAGGCAGGGTATTCACAGCGAATTCTCGGGAAGAGAGTGCTGTCAGCGTAGAGGACACGGCAGCCTGCTGCAGCGCCGGAGACCAGCGCAAGGGACAGGAATACCGCCAGCTAGGTGAGTATTGCTGCTTTTTTAAATCTAGTGTAGATAGGGCTTATTTTGGGGAGGGCTTATATTTTACCCCACCCCCTATTATCGGGCTAGGTCTTATTTTCGAGAGAGCACTGTAGTTATTAGAGCGCCCCTTTGCTACAGTCCTGTATCACTGAAAGGATGAGACATCCACTCACAGCCTGTACTCACCCCAGATATATCTGTACATAGTTATTAGAGCGCCCCCTCGTTACAGTCCTAGTATAATAGATGATGGGAGAGATCTCTGTACTGACCCCTGATATATCTGTACATAGTTATTAGAGCGCCCCCTTGTTACAGTCCTGGGTATAATAGATGATGGGAGAGATCTATGTACTGACCCCTCATATATCTATACATAGTTATTAGAACACCCCCTTGTTACAGTCCTGGGTATATTAGATGATCGGAGAGATCTCTGTACGGACCCCAGATATATCTATACATAGTTATTAGAACACCCCCTTGTTACAGTCCTGGGTATAATAGATGATGGGAGAGATCTCTGTACTGACCCCTGATATATTATACATAGTTATTAGAGCACCCCCTTGTTACAGTCCTGGGTATATTAGATGATCGGAGAGATCTCTGTACGGACCCCAGATATATCTATACATAGTTATTAGAGCGCCCCCTTGTTACAGTCCTGGTATAATAGATGATGGGAAGACCTCTGTACGGACCCCAGATATATCTATATATAGTTATTTGAGCGCCCCCTTGTTACAGTCCTGGGTATAATAGATGATGGGAGAGATCTCTGTACAGACCCCAGATATATTATACATAGTTATTAGAGCGCCCCCTTGTTACAGTCCTGGGTATAATAGATGATGGGAGAGATCCCTGTACTGACCCCTGATATATCTATACATAGTTATTAGAGCGCCCCCTTGTTACAGTCCTGGTATAATAGATGATAGGAGAGATCTCTGTACTGACCCCTGATATATCTATACATAGTTATTGGAGCGCCTTCTTGTTATAGTCCTGGGTATAATAGATGATGGGGGAGATCTCTGTACTGATCCCTGATATATCTATACATAGTTATTAGAGCGCCCCCTTGTTACAGTCCTGGGTATAATAGATGATGGGAGAGATCTCTGTACTGACCCCTGATATATCTATACATAGTTATTGGAGCGCCTTCTTGTTATAGTCCTGGGTATAATAGATGATGGGGGAGATCTCTGTACTGATCCCTGATATATCTATACATAGTTATTAGAGCGCCCCCTTGTTACAGTCCTGGGTATAACAGATGATGGAAGAGATTTCTGTACTGACAGCTGATATATCTATACATAGCTATTAGAGCGCCCCCTTGTTACAGTCCTGGGTATAATAGATGATAAGAGAGATCTCTGTATTGTCCCCTGAGATATTATACATAGTTATTAGAGCGCCCCCTTGTTACAGTCCTGGGTATAAATAGATGATGAGAGAGATCTCTGTACTGACCCCTGATATATTATACATAGTTATTAGAGCGCCCCCTTGTTACAGTCCTGGGTATAATAGATGATGGGAGAGATCTCTGTACTGACCCCTGATATATTATACATAGTTATTAGAGTGCCCCCTTGTTACACTCCTGGGTATAAATAGATGATGGGAGAGATCTCTGTACTGACCCCTGATATATTATACATAGTTATTAGAGCGCCCCCTTGTTACAGTCCTGGGTATAATAGATGATGGGAGAGATCTCTGTACTGACCCCTGATATATTATACATAGTTATTAGAGCGCCCCCTTGTTACAGTCCTGGGTATAATAGATGATGGGAGAGATCTCTGTACTGACCCCTGATATATTATACATAGTTATTAGAGCGCCCCCTTGTTACAGTCCTGGGTATAATAGATGATGGGAGAGATCTCTGTACTGATCCCTGATATATTATACATAGTTATTAGGTCGCCCCTTAGTTGTCTCTTTCTAAACTAAATAACCCCAATTCCGCTCATTCCATTTATTACTTTAGTTGCCCCCTTTGTACCCACTCAAGCTCTTATCTGTCCTTCTTGAGCACCGCTGCCCAAAACTGTCCCCAATATTCCATGTGCGGTCTGACCAGTGACTCTAGAGAGGAAGAACAGCGGGTTTTATTTATTAATACTGTCTAAAACAAAACCGGTCTTCGTTGCCCCTAGCAACCCATCACAGCACAGCTGTCATTTTACCACAATACTTTCAGAAACGGCGGCTGCTCTCTGGTCGCTGTGGGCAACAAAGACACTTTTCCTTTAACCCCTTAGTGACAGCCCTATCGTAAAACTACGTCCTGCTGTTGCAGGACGTGTATGGAGGGAGGTAGCGGTGCTATCTCCCTCCATACAGCGCGGGCATCAGCTGTTTATTACAGCTGACACCCGCGGGCAATAGCTGCGTTCGGCCGATCGCGGCTATTAACCCTTTAAATGCCGCTGTCAATTCTGACAGCGGCATTTAAATCCTCCGAACGCTGTTCGGGGTCCCGCACGGCCCCCCCGCTGTGAGATCGGGGGATCCGTGCAGGTGTCATGGCAGCCGGGGGCCTAATGAATGGCCCCAGGGCTGCCTTAGCAGACTGCCTATCAAGCCATCCACACAGGGTGGCTTGAAAGACTGCCTGTAAAAAAGCAGTATGACGTAATGCTATAGCATTACGTCATACTGCAGGAGCGATCAAAGCATCGCATGTTAAAGTCCCCCAGGGGGACTTCAAAGTAATGTAAAAAAAATAATCAATAAAGTTTTTTTAATTGTTAAAAAAAAAAAGTTATAAAAGTTTAAATCACCCTTTTGCTATATCCATTATTAAAAAATCAAAATCATAACATAAAAATATGTATTTGATATCGCCGCGTCCGTAAAAGTCAGATCTATCAAAGTAGTGCATTATTTTTCCCACACAATGAACGTCGTCTGAAAAAAAAAATAAAGAACACCAGAAATACACTTTTTTAGTTACCCTGTCTCCCAGAAAAAACGCAATAAAAAGCGATCAAAAAGTCGTATGTATTCCAAATTGATACTATCGGAAACTTCAGGACATCCCGCAAAAAATGAGCCCTTGCTCAACTACGTCGACGAAAAAATAAAAAAGGTATTGCGCTCACAAAATGACCGCAGAAAATAATTGAAAAAAATTAAATATCTTAAAAAAAAAAAATTAAAGTACTACAGCAAAAAAAATACTATATAAGTTTGGTATCGTAGTAATCGTACTGACCCATAGAATAAAAATATCAGGTCGTTTGTGTTGCAGTTTGTGCGCCGTAGAAACAGGACGCACCGAAAGATGGTGGAATGTCGTTTTTTTTCCATTTCTCTCCGCTAAGAATTTTAAAAAAGTTTTTCAGTAAATTATATGGTACAATAAATAGCGCCATTGAAAAATACAACTCATCCCGCAAAAAACAAGCCCTCATACAGCGACGGCGATGGATAAATAAAGGAGCTACGATTTTTTTAAAGGGAGTAGGAAAAAACAAAAATGGGAAAAAGCAAAAAAGCTCCGTCACTAAGGGGTTAAGATAGTGTTGACAACTGAGCCCTGATGTTCTCATCTTGCGCCCCTGGACCTCCTCTGATGCCCCCGTGATCCTATTTACCTACATATGGCAGCATCCACATCAAACTCCGGCTTCGTATTTCAGTTTTCTGCGGATTTAGCCCTTTTCAATGGACAAATTTGCATGCAGATTTCCGAACACGAATTTAGCACATTAATGTCAAAAAGTTACATTTCACTTCTTTTTTTTCCATGCACAGATTAGAAATTTGCTTTTGGAAAAGTCCCCCCCCCCATATTAAATACTTGGATTCTGCATCCGTTCCAGTGAGGGGCTGCATACTGCTCTAGCGCGTCTCTGGTTTACGTATGGACTTCGGCCGTGTGTCCCAGCCTGACCGCCGGCCTCCTGACCCAAACGCTGAGCATCACTCACTTGTATGATAGTCAGCCTTAGGATCCAGAGGCCGGCGGTCAGGCCAGGACACACGGCCGAAGTCCATACGTAAACCAGAGGCGCACTAAAGCAGTATGACAGCCCCTAAAGAGCTACCATGTGAACAAGGCCGGCCCCATCAGAGCAGCCCCTGAAATTTAGGCCGTATTTATACAGGCGAGCGCGATATCGCTCCGAGAACCTTGTCGGATATCGTGCTTGTATTCCTGCAGTGTTCTCTGTAGGCGCGATGCGTCACATCACATTACTGCAGGTTATTTGCACGTTTCACGCTGAGAGAGAAAACTTGCCCGTGTAAATACAGCCATGGCAAGTAATAGGCTCTATTTTCTTGCAAGTTTTAGTGTCTCACAACTCACAAAACGGGTTTGTTACATTGTATCAGTTCAGGCAAGTAACCTGTATCAGTCTGGGGTCCACAGAGGAATGACTAGGCTGGTTACATTGTATTTCACCGTAGGGAACCACAAGAAATGTAAAATATAACTTTTATTAGTTAGATAAAAAGAAAAAGAAAATATTGTGCGATATAAAGTGATAGAATAGATCTATGCTGATATAATAAGACTAGGAGGTCTCATATGTATACTGATTGCTTTCTTAAAGTCCAGATATTCCCTTTAAGAAAGAAATCTTATATGACCCATTGGGAACTCTATGTGATACATAAACTCTCTCTCCCTTCTAAGTTGGTGGGAATTGGTTTAAATCAATTCTCCTATTATCCAGTGTATCAGATAATATAGTCGAAGGGGAGATGTGTAGATGTTGACAGGGATTACTAAGTGCCCCAATCACAGATGGAAGTGTCAACTGGGATCCTATATCCCCAAATTCAATGGAGTATGTATTCACTTTGAGATATATAGAATCCTAGGGTTATATATCAGGCTGGAACAAATGAATAAGTCACCACAATAGATGATTTGTAAATCCTGGGTTCCTATTTTATGGTAACCCACATATCCCTACAATCATCAAGGGATGGATACACATCCCAGAGTCCAATGGTGCATATTCAAAAGGATGGCTTATGAATTTATAGAGCAATGCGCGGTATGCCCTAGATGACAGGAATAGCCAAAAGGCAACGTTCTGGCCATCCAAAGTCTATGTAACAAAGATCAAAGGTTTTTTCTTTGATTCATATAGAGAACTCCTTTCAGAGGAAAAATATATACTGATCTGAGATATAACTACAGATCATATATATTACTCTAAGATATAACTACAGATCATATATATTACTCTGAGATATAACTACAGATCATATATATTACTCTGAGATATAACTACAGATCATATATATTACTCTGAGATATAACTACAGATCATATATATTACTCTGAGATATAACTACAGATCATATATATTACTCTAAGATATAACTACAGATCATATATATTACTCTGAGATATAACTACAGATCATATATATTACTCTGAGATATAACTACAGATCATATATATTACTCTGAGATATAACTACAGATCATATATATTACTCTGAGATATAACTTCAGATCATTTTGCTGTTGGTATAAGTGACTTCTGTCATATTACTGCAGGGGTACACCCAAAGTTTTTTCTGTATGACAGAAGTCACTTATACCAACAGCAAAATGATCTGTAGTTATATCTCAGAGTAATATATATGATCTGTAGTTATATCTCAGATCAGTATATATTTTTCCTCTGAAAGGAGTTCTCTATATTAATCAAAGAAAAAACCTTTGATCTTTGTTACAAAGACTTTGGATGGCCAGAACTTTGCCTTTTGGCTATTCCTGTCATCTAGGGCATACCGCGCATTGCTCTATAAATTCATAAGCCATCCTTTTGAATATGCACCATTGGACTTTGGGATGTGTATCCATCCCTTGATGATTGTAGGTATATGTGGGTTACCATAAAATAGGAACCCAGGATTTACAAATCATCTATTGTGGTGACTTATTCATTTGTTCCAGCCTGATATATAACCCTAGGATTCTATATATCTCAAAGTGAATACATACTCCATTGAATTTGGGGATATAGGATCCCAGTTGACACTTCCATCTGTGATTGGGGCACTTAGTAATCCCTGTCAACATCTACACATCTCCCCTTCGACTATATTATCTGATACACTGGATAATAGGAGAATTGATTTAAACCAATTCCTACCAACTTAGAAGGGAGAGAGAGTTTATGTATCACATAGAGTTCCCAATGGGTCATATAAGATTTCTTTCTTAAAGGGAATATCTGGACTTTAAGAAAACAATCAGTATACATATGAGACCTCCTAGTCTTATCATTATATCAGCATAGATCTATTCTATCACTTTATATCGCACAATATTTTCTTTTTCTTTTTATCTAACTTAATAAAAGTTATATTTTATATTTCTTGTGGTTCCCTACGGTGAAATATATTTCTTCAACGGGAACTTGGCTGCCTCGGTGATATACAAGCTGGTTACATTGTAACAAACTCTCAGCTGTAAGAAATGTTAGGTCAGGATGAGATTGTTGGTCTGGCAGAATTTAAGATGTTTTGCATTAACTGACAGCAAGCATTGATCTTGAAAATGGAAAGGAAATGAAACCCAAGGCATGTTAGAAGGCTGTGATAAAGCTTTATTTACATGGGACTGCACAGTTCCATATATCCCACTGGTCGGTGGCCTTATATGTTGTTGCAGATTAAGACGTGTTGTGCCCGGTTGCGGCTTCGCTCTTGCACTGACGTTCTATATGGCGGTGATGAAGGACAAAATGCAGAGAAAAATGGTAGCTGCAGAAGAAGTGGCACTAAGGAAGTGGCGGCTGCAGTCGGTCACCTGTCTGCCTTCGCCTGCTGTGATTGGCTGCTGTAGCAGCCTCCACTGCAGCGGCTCTGCTGCAGCAGCCTCCACTGCAGCGGCTCTGCTGCAGCAGCCTCCACTGCATCTGCAGCAATGATGGCTCTGCAATAATTCTCTTTTCTGGCAGGTCATTAAGGATTTGAAGGGATCTGACTACTCCTGGTCATACCAGACGCCCCCCTCCTCCCCCAGCAGCTCGGGGTCTCGCAAGTCTAGTATGTGCAGGTGAGTTGTCTGCGGCCCCCCGACACCGCCCCGTCATCGCCCCCACACACCCCGGTATATGTGAGAGGTGTAGTATTCTGTCTGTGGCGGTGTAACGGTGTCTCACATCATCGATGCTCTGACCATTTACCACAGTACAAAAACTGTCCCCTCCTGGCCAGCCGCCTCGCACCCCCACTCACCGGGTTCCGCGTGTCGCTATCGCAGCCTCCCGCAGTCTACAGGAGGAGCCCAGCGGCTGGTGAGCGCCTCCTCCCAAGACTCCGGATGCAGTTCCCATGAAGCGACCTACTCCAAGCCGCCATCGCCCATGCCCTCGGACATGACGAGCCAGGTGAGTGCGGAGACAGGTGTGCAGGAGACGAGCAGAGCGTCGCGCCTTCCTCTCTCATATCTTCTTCCCTCCATCAGAAATCCTCAAGCTCCGCATCTTCAGAAGCCTCCGAGACCTGCCAGTCAGTCAGCGAGTGCAGCTCCCCCACGTCGGTAAGTATCACAGCATCTGATGAGTGTTGTGCAGTCCCATGTAAAGTGCATTTCGTCTCCTTGCCGTTTTCAGGAGCTCTGCTTGCTGGCAGTGACTGGAAACAGTTTGTTTACATCCAGAGGCTGATGTCACATTTTATGCAGTGTAGACAATCCTTTGTGATGCCAGACGGATACATTGTAACAAACTATCAGGACAAAAGAGAGATTTTTGCTGCTGATTTGTTCACTGATGCACTGTAACAAATCTGCAGCTGTGAGATGTATTGGGTCAGAATGGGTTTTCAGCTAATGGAGTTAAACAAAACTTTCCCATTCATAGACAGCAAGAAGAGATCCTGAATAGCACACTGGACAAGCTCTCTAATGCTGTATGTTCTGCAGGACTGGTCACGGTCTGGTCCGTATGAAACCCCGCCTGCAAGTTCCCTTCAGCGCAGAAAGGACCGCGTGGAACATCTGAGGGAAGCAGAGCTGGGCCCCGGCTACCCAGGCTTTGAGGACCCTTACCGGCCACGGATGTCTCCAGCTGTCATCGCTGCCAAGGTAAGTGGTGCAGAGGAGATGATGTATTCTGCTGTCACCAGGGGTGCACCAAGCTGCTATGCCGCCTGGGGCGAACTGTTAAAGGGGTTTTCCAGGCAGCATCGGCTGTCAGTGCAGGGCTACGCTGGGGTCAGAACAAAAGCCCCTGCTCTGACCCCTGTCTAGTGGCCGGCGCTTGTAATTGCAGGCACACCTCTCATTGAAATCAATTGGACTCCAGCCAGCAATTACGAGCGTCGGCCACTATACAGGGGTAGAGCAGCGGCTTCCTTTCTGACCCCGGTGTAGCGCTGCACCGACAGCTGATGCTGCCTGGAAAACACCATTAAATGTGTCCCCCCTGCAAAAAACAAACAAAACACTCATTTTACAGGCTTTGAAAGTGCCAATACATCAGATATTTGAAGTATTGAGATTTGTGTGAAGTGACAGAGTAACAATGCCCCAGTAGTGGCCCCAATAGTAATAGTGCCCCCATTAGTTGCTCCAGTTTTAATAGTGACCCCCCCACCCATTGTAGTCCCAGTATTAATAGTGGCCCCAATAGTAATAATAACCCTGTTAGTGGTCCCAATTTTAATAGTGACTCAATTAATGACTCTTAGGCTGCATTCCCACAAATGTATATCGGATCAGTTTTCACGCCGAGCCGATATACGTCGTCCTCATGTGCATGGAGGGAGGGGGGGGGGGGGGAGGATGGAAGAGCCAGGAGCAGGAACTGAGCTCCCACCCCCTCTCTGCCTTCTCTTCGCCCCTCTGCACTATTTGCAATGGGGAGAAGCGGGACGGGGCGGGGCTAATTCTCGGAACTTAGGTCCGTCCCGCCTCCTTATATTGCAAATAGCGTAGAGGCTTAAAAACCGAGCCGATATACATTCGTGGGAATGCAGCCTTATAGTAATAGTGATCCTCATAGGGGTCCCAGTAATAATCGTGAACCCTTTAGGGACCCCAGTAGTAATAGTGAACCCGTTAGGGACCCCAGTAGTAATAGTGTCCCCCTTAGTGGTTCCAGTAGTAATTGTGGCCTCACTAATAGTAGTGCTGCTTTTAGTGACCCCCGCTAGTGGTGCCAGTATTAAGAGAGTCCCCTGTAGCGGACCTCCAGCAGGGCAGCAACCGGACAACATTAAGCATTTAACGCATTCCATCTGTAGCTCCAATCTCATGGCTGCTGTTGTAATCGGACTGTAATTCCTAACCCCTCTGCCGGTGTACAGGACGGCGTCTGCGTGCAGGAATGCAGACACTGGGGTGAGGATGGTGGAGGTCAGGAGCCACTGCCTGATTACAGCCGCTGGACTGGAGTTACGATGGAGTACGTTAAATGCTTGTCGGGACGCTGCCTGGCTGGTTCGCATCTGGTAATTGCCCCTCTGAGGTCCTGCAGGCTCAGGGCACCCCTGACTTAACTGCCCCGACTCCTCATATATTTCTCCAGCCCGTCATCCCTGTGCTAGTTGAGGGCTCACATTTCTCCGCTCTGCTCTTGCAGCACGGGGAGGAGGTGTCGCCCGCTGCCAGCGACCTCGCTATGGTTCTCACCCGGGGGTTGAGTCTGGAGCACCAGAAGAGCAGCCGCGACTCTCTGCAGTATTCCAGTGGCTACAGCACCCAAACTACGACGCCTTCCTGCTCCGAGGACACCATCCCTTCACAAGGTAACATGTGGAAAGCACCCCCAAAGGGTTAACTGCGGCCACAACTGGAAATGTAAAGCTTACGGGGTATGTTCACGTGGCAATTCCACAGCAAGTTCCGCTGCAATTCCCATTGCCTTCAATAGGAATATGCGCCGTGGACTTTAAATACGTATGTGGGGAAAAAAAAACTGATGTGGATCCCACATTGGGAATTCTGCATGTGGATTTTGCTCATTGGAAAGGGTGAAGATCCACGGCCATGCAGAAGGCATGCAGAAAAATCCATGTTGCATTCCGCCATCCGAACGTATCTTTAGGTTGTGTTGATACGTGGTAGATTTTGTTGCAGATCTGCAGCAGATGTCACCTTTTCGATTGAATGGAATGAAGTCTGCTGCAGATCCGAGCCAAAATTTGCAACTCCAACAGGTTATGTTCAGACTGCAGCTTCTGCTACCGCTCATAACCCGCACCGTCAATAAGTGAATTCCATGCAGAAAATTCCACAGCGGAATCCGCCCCGTGAACAAACCCCAAGGGAATTTATCTACGTGGCAAATGTACCGCTGATTTCACACCTTCAATTCATTTGAGCAGCGTGGAATCTGCTTCAAATTTGCATCAAGCAGACTTTGGCGCAGATTCTTTGTGTGGATCTGCCATGCAGGAATATATGTGTTAGAGCCGGCGCAGCATCCTGGAGGTAAAGCTTCAACAATATGTCATGAAAAGTGCAACTTTCTCCTCAACATTTTCAGGATCTCTGATTGCTGTCAGTGACTAGGACCATTCATTTTTACATCTAGGGACTGAAAACCTACCCTGACCTAATACGTTTCACAGCTGAAGGTTTGTTACAATGTATCCACCCTAGTCAATTCTCTCTAACTCCAGACTGATACATGTTGCCTGCACTGATACATTGTAACAAACCATCAGGACAGGAGATAGATGTGTGCTGCTGATGTGTTCTCCTCAGAGGATTGTCTATACTGATGCATTGTAACAAACCCTCAGCAGTGGTTGCAGAACGAGGCCAGGATGAGTTTTCAGCTTCTGGATATAAAATACAAAATCAGCAGAGATCTTGAAATGTAGTGGAAGTGAAACACAAGGTCTAGTAGAAGGTTGCAGAAGGTTTCACGGTCCGATGATCGGCTTACATGGACTGCGCCTTCCTTTGCCGTGGACATTCGCCCTCCTTACTTGCCGTTCTTTGCACAGGTTCTGACTACGACTGTTACTCAGTGAATGGAGATGCAGATGGTGACAGCTCTGGGGACTTTGACCGATCCTCCACAGTTCCCCGGAGCAGCAGCTTGGCACAGAATTACCGCCGCATGCTTCAGACCAAGCGTCCAGCCTCCACAGCCGGACTGCCCACCGCCATGCCCCCCGCTGGATCTGCACCCCCACCCCCACAGTCGAGCTCGACACCAGGTGTGGCCACCATAAGACGTACTCCTTCCACCAAGCCCACAGTCAGACGCACTTTATCCAACGCCGGACCCATTCCATGTCGCCCTCCCATTGTGCCAGTAAGAACACCCACTGTGCCCGACTCTCCCGGAGGAGGACTGGGGGGGCGGTCGCGTGTCGGAAGTGAAGAGTGCGTCTTCTATCTAGGAGCGGATGATGGAAGCCCCCTTGACTATGCCAAGTCTTCTCCCAAGCGCCTCAGTCTCCCCAATGCAGCCTGGGGGGGTGCCGGAGAAATGTCAGTGTATGGAGGGGGCGGAGCAGATGAGGAAGATGTGGGCGGAGGTCTTCTGGCTGCCAATCGGCACAGTCTAGTGGAGAAGATCGGGGAGCTTGTAGCAGGGGCGCATGCCCTGGGGGATGGGCAATTCCCTTTCCCTTCAGCTCCAGACAAGAGTCAGATTCCTGCTCCGACAGGGGGAGGGAGTGGGTCAGAACCACCGGCTGGTGACATGCTGGCATCCATACGTAGAGGGGTGCGGTTACGCCGAACCCTGACCAACGACCGCTCTGCACCTCGGATCTTGTGATCTTGATTCGAGGGTCAATAGGATTAAGGATTGGTGCTCTGGGGGAGGGGAGTGAAATATACTGTGACGCAAGCAAACCCAGAAACCAAGGGGTGCTTAACCCTTACTATGCAGGTCTCTCCGGGGCTAGAAAGGTTAAGTTTGAAGACTGACCGAAGCTTTTTGACCATTCTCCGCCCCGGTGAGGACTGTACCGACCATTTCCAATGAAGTAGCATTAGGATGTAAGGAAATGGTCTGTAACGGCAGCTGACAACCCCCCTGTACGCAGGGGCGCACAGCGCTGCAATGAACATAGTGTCAGAAGACGTCGCTGCTACGGCAGACCATGGTGTATCTACCGGTCACCGCCATGGAGGGTTAGAGCAGCATGGACTGGTCTCTATGTACCAGGACCTCACTATGCAGGAGGCGCACATCTTGTGACTTTATCTTCATTGCAGCCGTGTGACTTGAGGACCGCGGCACCAGACGACGGACCCTCCAGCCTCTTGTAGCTCAGTCTCCTCCGGATCGCCTGGTTCGGGCCCACGGATCTATACTGGTTGGGCCAATGAGGGCGGATGGATGGGACGTCTGCACTACGCAGCACACAATGCAGGACTCTGGACAACCCGCGGCGTCAGGACACAATGCCCCCACAGCCCCAAACTTTCTTACTCTACAATTTGTGCCAAGCGGTTGTTTTGGACTCTGGGCGGCTGCCGTGTTTCGTTCACATGATAGGTGGAGTAGTCGCTCCGGCACAGCAATGGCCTCCCATTTTTGGTCTCATGGTAGTGCCGGAATAGCTGAGCTCGCAGGGACCCTGCCTTTACTGATCACAGAGGCCTCTCTTCTAGTGCCATTCAGAACCAGCCTTGTGCCACCTGTGTGCCCACGCTGTGTAGTGAGGAGCAGTCCCCCTGCGTCCCAGGACCACCTCTGCACTTATGCCCTGTAGAAAATAGCACTTAGGACTCATAGGGTTCCCGCCATTAATTTATGATCCCCCTATAGACTATTTGATTCCTTCTTGTCACCCCGAAGATTGTGTGGGGGGCATTTCCTTAACGTGAACTCGTCCCTACACATGGTGATCGGCCTGTTGATAGAGGCGCACATCTGTGTGCACACGATGGATGTGTCACCCCAGTAATGCTGAAAGCCTCTGAGGGTAATGTAGCACGAGCCCCTGGGCCTGGCGATATGGCCCCCGTAGCGGGCACTTACTCTGGGCCTGGCGATATGGCCCCCGTAGCGGGCACTTACCCTGGGCCTGGCGATATGGCCCCCATAGCGGGCACTTACCCTGGGCCTGGCGATATGGCCCCCGTAGCGGGCACTTACTATAGAGCCGTATTTTTTCAGAGAGTAACAAGAGGATAACTTTTATCTCGCCAGAAGGAAGTGCGGAGATTTAGAGCAGAGACAGAGAATATTTTTAGCAGCTCTGGCGGAGCCGGGGCCGCAGATCAATATGGAGAGATGTAGCCCTGTTCTAATGCCACCTGCTGGCCAGGTGGAGAACTGCAATGAGCTCTCATAAATTGTAGCAGAAACCTAAGTTCTCCTGCCTGTCGTATCAATGAGATTCAGACGCCTGCAGAAAGATGGTGACCGGCGGTGCGCTTCTGTCACCGAATTGCCCACGACCGGTTAGGGTAAAACTTTAGAACTTATGACAGTTTAAAGGAGAAGAAATTCTAGAAGACATCCCTTCACTGAGTGGAAAAATGTGAAAACTGCCCAAAGGCTGCACCACTGCAAGGTACAGTGTTGGCATGGAGACGCTGCGTGCATCCGAATTACCGTCCACATCCATGTCCACATATATACACACAATTATTGAAGCCAGGCAGGATGTAGATGTGGATACGGCCGGCGATTTGGAAGCACACAATGTCTCTTTCAGTAGTGCAGCCTCCGACTTTAGTCTTGAAACTTCTTGCAGGAAGGACTTCTTGGGGTACGCGTGAAGTCATTTAGGGGGCAGGACAATTTTTTGTGAATGGACCTTATTACAGTTGCAAATACAGTATTTGCACAAGTCCATCAGGAACCAGCCGGGAGGGTCCCCCTATATTACTGGGGTGCGGTAATAGGTAAGGCATGTGAGGAGCAGCTTTTGCAGGTGTTATTGTTGCAGGAAGGTTTTGGATGTGGATTTTCTGTCCTGGGTTTGATGGTTGATGTAGGGTGATTGGTTATTGGTCGTATGACAATGCAGACCTGTAGGGGGAGACTGTGAGTAAGACTTTGCTATAGGGCCATAGGAGTCCCACGGATTGGGGTGAAGACAGTGAAATGTCCCGTCTACGTCATCCTGCAACTTTACTGAATTTCCTCCATCAGTATCTGAAGTTCTCAGAGAAATGATTACGTGATCTATAACCGACACGAGATCTCATCGGTCCGTGATCTACTCCGCTCTGGTTTAGACCCCTTAGGAACCTTTCACACGGGCAGAATTGTGTCCAAAATCCGCAGTGGGATTTGTCATCATGCGATAAATCAGAATCGTCATGTCCGACTGCGGGTTTTCAGGTGGAATTGAAAGTGGCCTAAATCTGCATTCACTTCTGCATCAGAATCCACATTTAGGGCTTATTCAGATGACCATATTTACGCAGGTATTTCCACGCATAAAAACGTCGCGAAGCATTGGATTGAAAATATTTGCGCACGAAAAAAAGGACCTACTCTTTTCCGGTCGTCTTTTTTATACGCCGCGTGAAGAGATCGGTCTTGCCCTATCTTTCGCCGTGATATGCAGCAAGCTCCCATAGACTTCTATGGCAGCTGGAAAAAAGGGAGGGGAGGGGGTTATCCTGCGTACAATGGCATTAATTCTCTGTAATTAGGCATTAATCGTCATTCCGTTCATTTTATCTCGATTGTTGCTTACCGTCGCTTTAGCGTGTTTTTTTTACATACACGCAGCAGCGCCTGTGGGAATAGCTTGAAATGCGACAATTAAGATCAGGACTCGATCGTGTCAAAAATTCATTCATGCGAATATACGGTGCGTACGGGCGAAGGTAAAAACGCATCCGGTCGTGTGAATGAGCCCTTAGGCCTGCGGCTTACTGCAGTGGGATATTGCGCTGCGTGGTGTGGAATGATCTGCTCCTTTAAGCAATGTTTAAGATCTACACGATCGTAGAGTTAATGGATCTCTATGAGGCTGTAGTCACACGGGGGACTTTCCCGTACAAGTCCTGTCCGGTTGTGATACTGATGGAACGCACGTGTTAAAAGTACCCATTATTTTCAATGCATTTATTCACATGAGCCGTCGTATTCCTCCCAGCGAGGTTTTGTAGTTCTGATGTATCAGCTGGATTTCCGCTGTGAGAACACCGCCGCCGTCAGACCGCCTTACCTTGTATGCAACACATGCGCAGCCTGGGCCTGTGTCCCATCAATAAGACTGTGAACAACAGGGGTTCAGTAAAGGTTGCAGGAAGGCGCAAACAGGATGGTGAATCAGAGGGGTGCGAGTGAGGAGAACCTAGCAAGTCTGAGGAGAGGGAAAGGCAAGTGATGAAGAAGGAGCAGCTGTAAGGAGGGCGCCGCTGATCTCAGGGGTGTCGACCGCACTGCTCAACCGCTTAGTAATGGGAGATGTGAGGGAAAAATGAAATATAAACTTGTGAAGACTACAGATGTGAAAACCGCTCTGCCTCTGCCGGATGTGACCGGCCCAAAGCCTATGGCTGCACTGCTGAGAGACCGGTGACAACGCATCCCTTCTGACCCCTTGTTGTCCTGAGTGGATCCTGATCGCCGTCCACATCCTGCCTGGCCGTCGTGTGTGTTTGTACTGCAGCCTCAGGCTTCAGGCCTGTAACTTCGGGAAGAGATGGCGGAGTTCTGCGGTCTCCTTCTGCTCGGTTTGCTCCCCCTGTACAGAAGGGATAGCCGGTGCGGACAGGAGTAGTGGATGACACAGCGGGGACGGTCTGGGGGTCTGCAGTACGCGGTCCTCATGTGTAGGTCATGAGCTGCGCTGACCCTCCTGGAGCCCCTCGCTCTAGCAATAGGATAACGGCAATAATAATGCAGCGGCGGTGACTCCCTCCCTGCCAGTGACTGCGGACCGCGATCGGCGCAGCTCGTGCCACCATTAGTCCGGCTCCTATTGACCTCAGCGGTAGGAGGAGCCGGGGAGGCGATGATGCACTTTGACGCAAGTCCCATAGAAATGAATAGGATCCGTTTTTTTATTTGTTGTGGTAGCCCCTCCAGCAGCTATGCATCACGTGAAGGGTCCCCCGCGGCCCCTTAGGGAGAGAGAAGAAGCAGGAGACCAAGGAAAGGCGAATGCAAGCACAACGCTCCCCTCCCCCTCTACGTCCCTCGCGGACAGCCTGGTCAGTCCCTTTATATATGAAGCCCCCCGTGTGTGTATAACACGTCGTTGTACAGAGCCCCCCTTACACTGGATTTCCGTGTCTCCGTTTGTATGTGTGTTCACAGGCCTGTATCTGTAACCTCGCTGCCTGACCGCCGGGCCCTACGCTTCACCCCATCTTGTATGATGTTAGATTTGGGGGGAGGGGCAGCCCCCCCAACACTGTGTCTTACCAACGTGTAACCGTCTTCTGCTCGCTGTTCTTCCGCTTCTGTTGCCTCCTTCCCTCATGACTTTTATGCTTTATTCTTTTTCTAGTTCATCTTTTTCACTCAGAATTGCGCTGACGGTAACTCCGCACTGTGACAACCCAGTATTAATAAAACTTGTACTGTATACATCGCCTTCTCCGCGGTCACATGACTCTTACTGATTCTACACCGGCGTGGTAAATAATGGGGGCCGCGGCTAGGGTGCCGCCATTGTCACCAAAAAATACCGACCAGTATAAAAGGGTGTGAGGCTTATCTCAAGATAAAACATGGCCTCTCAGTGGCCCCTGTAGTCATAGCCCCCCTTAGTGGCCCAATAATAGTGCTCCCAATAAGGGCTCCAAAGGTGTTAGTGGCCCCCAATAATAATAGTGTGCCTCCCCCCTTAATGGCCGCAATAGTAATAGTGCGCCACCTTGGTGCCCTTGAACAACAATCATGGCCGCAAGTAGTTTTACTCACCAAAGCAGCTTTCCTGCGGCTTCTGTACGCAGACACCATGCTCCCCCCGGCGTCTGTGTTCCTGTATGTACATCACGCAGCGCAGACACCAGGAGGAAACAGTCACTGCATACAGAAGCCGGGGCGGCCGGAGCGAAGCTACTTTAATCTGCGGCCATGGTCGCTGCCGGAAGTTCTCACATGTGCAGAATCATTAATATGGCCAGTCAACAATAAGTACCGGCCGTGGAACTTACTTACTGTTTGGGTGGCAACCATAGCCGTGGGCGAGCCGGCCGACACCTCGCATGGAGGCCATCTGACAGGAAATCTCTCCCTGTGCATTTCTCATACTGCTGAGGTAAAGTGAAAGCTGCACTGTGATTGGTTGCCAGGAGCAACAATGATTTTCTGTTGGACCGCTTTCATAAGCATGTGTTGGCGGCTACTGTGTCATGGCGCACCCTCTACCACACGAGGCAGCGGGTACACAAGCCCTGGCGAGGGCACGTTCATATTGGGCTTTGTTTTCTGTTCCATCAGAGGAACAGCAAAACGGAAAAAAGAACAGTTCCGTCTTGTTTTATGATTTCCTCTTCTGGGGCACAGAGCCCTCCGCAGGGGCCGGCCTTACATTAGGGCCCCGGGGCCACAGCTTCTCAGTCCAGTATGTTCAGACAGAACGGATACGCTGAGTTCGCATGCTGAAAATACGGAGTGCATTACTGCAGATACCGATGAGGATCGGATTTGGGCTAATGTCACATGAGCGAGCGCGACATCAGAGCGAGAAACTCAGGCCAATATCGCAGTCGCCAACGTGGGAGATACCCGTGGATGTGAGGCGTTTGTGTGTAAAAACCGCCTACCATCACTTCAGTAGAGATGCGATCAATGGGAAACCTCGGATCGCACTCGCGTCGCTGTGTTTTCCGGCCCAATGAGCGTTGTGTTTTGGGGGAATGCCCAAATATAGGAAACGCCATAATTTTTTTTACGCACAATTTTCTTGGCTGTGTGAAAGCGGATTCCGTCTGTGAGCCTGGCTGGTGACCCTGCGTACAGCACTTTAATGTCTGATGCATGACCGCAAAGGCTCACAGGCGGTCATGCGCAATAGTTTTTTTTCTCGTTTGTTTGTATTTTCGTGCCATCACTTAGCAGTGACGCAGGTACCCGCAGCCCATACGCCATGTTAACTGGTTATGGGTTGCGGGTCGGACGCCTCCATTGACATCAATGAAGGCCGACCGTGCGGATCCGTGCTAAAATAGAGCACGCTGCAATTTTTCTTCCACTTGCGGAATCCGCAATTCGAATCTGCGAGTGTGGGAAAAAATTCAAAGATGCATGCCTTTCAATGGCGCACGGACGCTGTTTGCGGAATTCGCAATTTAATTCCGGTCCAATGAGACGGCCTTAATCTGGAAAATCCACTTGTGATAACGAACTCCTAACGGGGATTTCTATAAATAAAGCCTTTGTTGAAGGGAACGTTTATAACTTTCTAATAGACGTTATATTCCCATTCCTCGCTCTTTACCAGATTTCTGCTTGCTGTCAGTGAATGGAAACCCCTGGATATATTCAGGCTCCGTCTACCAGCACATGGCTATACCTAAAGGAACGTTCAAACTGCAGAACTTTACACTCAGATTTCTGCCTCTAAAAACGGTGTAAAAAAACTGGATTTGTTGTCACTGAACGACGCGTGGAAGTTGCCGTGTCAATGGGCAAAAGCCGCGTGCGGAACTCCAACGTGGAAAATCCCGTTTCTGCATCAAGAAATAACATGTCATTTCTTGCAGTAGAAGCACTAGTTTCCGTGTCTGAATTCTGCATGTGACTTTTGCCAATTGACAAGGCAAATTATGTGTCTATCCACGCCAAAACCGGAATTTTTTAGAGGCGCAACATATCCTAAAAGTACGTTTTTACGGAGCGGAAGACTGCGGGATTCGCACAGCGGAAAATTCCATGGCAAACGCCGCAGCATTCCTAGTATCCGCAGCGGATTTCAGCACACTTAGCGCTCACCTCCCAACTCTTTGTGTTATTAGTGCACCCTTTCACCTGGTACCCAGCGGCATCTAGTGAGCGCAGTGCCGCTGGACAGGTGGTGCCACTTCCACATTACCTGACTGGCGGCGCTGCACTCTCTAGACGCCACTGGGTGAAAGGCACAAAGAACGGGGAGGTGAGGGGAGCGCTGTACCTGCCTCAATCAGCTGCCGATTTTGACTCTGTTTTCGGCAGCTGATTTGCTGCGGATTGCGGTGAGGTTCTGCAGCAGATTTCACCCTTCTGTTTTCGGCAGCTGATTTGCTGCGGATTGCGGTGAGGTTCTGCAGCAGATTTCACCCTTCTGTTTTCGGTAGCTGATTTGCTGCGGATTGCGGTGAGGTTCTGCAGCAGATTTCACCCTTCTGTTTTCGGCAGCTGATTTGCTGCGGATTGCGGTGAGGTTCTGCAGCAGATTTCACCCCTCTGTTTTCGGTAGCTGATTTGCTGCGGATTGCGGTGAGGTTCTGCAGCAGATTTCACCCTTCTGTTTTCGGCAGCTGATTTGCTGCGGATTGCGGTGAGGTTCTGCAGCAGATTTCACCCTTTCTATTGAGTTCGAATTGAAGAGGTGAAATCTACAGATCTGCACAAAAATCTGCAGCCAATGAGCCACATGCGAGCGCAGCCTGCAGCCGTGTTCATACGGGTGAGTGGAATGTAGGTTAGTGAAAATGTGACCTACATCGTATCTGTACCAGCGATCTTCAGGCACATTGCGTTTTGGTGTTAAAAGCGTGCGATTTGCATTGATGTACAGATGTTTTTCACGCATGTGATTCCAATAATTAAAACGCTAAACAAACACATTCCACTGACATGCAGAGCGCCGGGCACGCCAGTCTGATGCGTTTTTTCCCCCACTGCCATAGCAAATGATGGGCGATTCTTGAACAAAAACCGCCCAAAAATAGGAGCGCGTGTGTTCTTCTATCTTGGACCATGGGTCCGAGAAATAAACGGTTTGTGTGTAATAACCCAATGAATGGGTTAGTTCTCCGCACAATGATAGAACTGGTGCATGAAATGTGCCCGTATGAATACGCCCTAAGAGAGGAACAAACAAGGAGCTCATTGCAGCCATCGTCTCCAGGCAGTCCGGGCCGCGGCCCTGGGAGAAGCTCATGTCTGCATGAACACTGATACATGAGCGCGGGAAGGTCGCTTGCTGACAGCAGCTGCTCTGTCTCTACACATCAGCCACTGCAAGCAGCTGCTCATTCCTGTCTAACTGGTTGCCATGGATACAGACCTGTGGTTGTCAGGCAGCATCTCTCTAGTAACCAGCCTGTGACAAATCACCAAGAAAGGGGTCAGAACTGGGGCACGTACCAGAGGAGGAAGGGTTCATTCATTTATAAGACCCAATAACCCCTGCACCCCATTAATTATCCTGTACTGCTCCTGAGTTACATCCTGTATTATACTCCAGAGCTGCACTCACTATTCTGCTGGTGGAGTCACTGTGTACATACATTACTTATCCTGTACTGATCCTGAGTTACATGCTGTATTATACTCCAGAGCTGCGCTCACTATTCTGCTGGTGGAGTCACTGTGTACATACATTACCTATCCTGTACTGACCCTGAGTTACATCCTGTATTATACTCCAGAGCTGCACTCACTATTCTGCTGGAGGAGTCACTGTATACATACATTACTTATCCTGTACTGCTGAGCTACATGCTGTATTATACTCCAGAGCTGCACTCACTATTCTGCTGGTGGGGTTACTGTGTACATACATTACTTATCCTGTATTATCCTCCAGAGCTACACTCACTATTCTGCTGCTGGAGTCACTGTGTAAATACATTACTTATCCTGTACTGATCCTGAGTTACATGCTGTATTATACTCCAGAGCTGCGTTCACTATTCTGCTGGTGGAGTCACTGTGTACATACATTACTTATCCTGTACTGCTCCTGAGCTACATCCTGTATTATACTCCGGAGCTGCACTCACTATTCTGCTGGTGGAGTCACTGTGTACATACATTACTTATCCTGTACTGACCCTGAGTTACATCCTGTATTATACTCCAGAGCTGCACTCACTATTCTGCTGGTGGAGTCACTGTGTTCATACATTGCTTATCCTTTACTGATCCAGAGTTACATCCTGTATTACAGTCCAGAGCTGCGCTCACTATTCTGCTGGTGGAGTCACTGTGTTCATACATTACTTATCCTGTACTACTCCTGAGTTACATCCTATATTATACTCCAGAGCTGCACTCACTATTCTGCTGGTGGAGTCACTGTGTTCATACATTGCTTATCCTTTACTGATCCAGAGTTACATTCTGTATTATACTGCAGAGCTGCACTCACTATTCTGCTGGTGAAAGAAAGGATATGTACTGTAATATACATACACTATGACTCCAGCAGCCAAATAGTGAATGCAGCTCTGGAGTATAGTACAGGAGGCATGGAGCTTTCCTTAGATGTTGCCTTTTTTAGCTCGGGCCTATTAGGACACAGCTGTGAGGTGTTCCTACAGTCTATAAACAATGTGCATAGTAGTACATGGTAGTCCAGGACACGCCTCCTGATTGGTTCAGGCTGCTGCTCAGTCCCTCCCCTGCAGCTCTGCCTTCTCCTGAGTGGTCCATCACCATTACAGTGAGAGCGTAATGATTATACAGCACAGATTATTAGACTCCTGCTGCACATAAAAACTGGGGGGGGGGGGGGGGGGGGTCTGGAGGGTCACTTTAATTTGCCGGTTCTAGCCACGGAACAGACACAGTGAGTATCAAAAGTTTAATCTATAAAATTAAGACACAAATAATCTTATTAAAAAAATAAATGAATTCGATAACCAAAGACTAGCGTCATGGCGGCCGCACCGCACTCATCACATCATGGCTCTGCTCCGGTCCACACCTTGGAGAACATGTCCACTGTGGATCCAGGAAGGACAGAAGTAGGACACCAGTGTGAGCAGTTGATCCAGACGCTGCTATCAGTGGGACCACATGTGACATCATTACAGTGTATACAGGTCAGTGACATCACTGCAGGCCCAGTGGTGGATCAGGTCCATGTACACCGGCAGCCTGGCTCGGCCTTCTATCTTGGCAGGTTAGGGTGAGGTAGAGCAAGTGGGGTCCTCCTGACATTAGTGCACGTCCTGCCCCGCCGTTCATTGCACCTGTGGGGACTCCAGCGAGGAGGTGAATGTAGACTGTGGCCCCTCTAACAGGACGGCCGCTGCGCAGGGGACAGGCCTGGAACTGTGCCATTAGGGCAGAGCGTCTCCTCGGGGGCCGTCCTTGGCACACAGAGGTCACAGCTCTCCTGGTACAAGGCGTGCAGCACTCTCCAGCAGTCGTCCAGCAGATTCCTCGGAGCGACGCTTTTCACTTTGCCTCCTGGCAACCATAACCGTTCCAGAATATCATTGATGACGTCACTCGGCTCCAGCTGCAAAACCGCGACAAAGTAATGAGCGAATGTGCAAACACGAAGACCGTCCAACATACAGACAAACATCAAGCAATATCCAGAGCTGCAATCATAATGCTGCTGTTAAATCACATCTGATCCTCCAGTTACATTCAAAGCTGCAGTCACATTGCTGCTCTTAAAATTAGGTCTTGCTTTCCAGTCTCATCCTGTTTTATACTCCAGTCACATCCGCAGCTGCCGTTACAATACGGTCAAGTTGTCATGTTGCTGCTTCAGGGTTTACACACAGGGGAAGATTTATTAAGACCGGCGCTTCCTAGGTCGTCTTAATATTATTCCTGCCAGCGCATGATGCACCCAATATATGAGGGGTAAAACTTGGCAACCCCGTGCGCCCAGGGGCTGGCGTAGGTGTCTGGTAAAATTTATGACAGTTTCTGCTGTAAGTTATACATAAGTTTAATGCCCCTCCCCCTCCTGACAAGCCCCTCCCCTTTCAATGAAACTGATGCTGAGCGCCATACCGCTTGAAAAGTAGCACAATTTTTGCACAGGCTATGCTTCCGCCAAATTATGTGACTTTAACACCAAGATGGAGTGGATAAATCTGCCCCCGTTCTGCCGCATGGTGACGGATATGTTTACAGCAGCAACTGCACAGTAGTCTAGACAGGGAGAAAAACTAGAATGCAGTGCATTATGGGGCATGAGTGCAGCTCTGGATGTGACTGAGGAATAAGACGGGAGGGGTATCGTCTCTCCTTAAGGAGAGCACCGAGGCGGTGTGTGAGACCTATAAGGCCATGCAAGCTCCTATATGAAAATAAGGAAGATGGAACGATAGCTCTGCAGCGCCACCTATTGGATGGCAGCATTCCTTTAGACGGGTCTTGAGGAATAAGACATGATAAAGATTGTATATTTCTGTTGTCTTTCTGGTAAATTATTGAAAACTAAATCGAGAATTACCCGTTAGTGGTGGCGCTGCTGGTGGGTAGCGGCGCTGCCAGTGAGTGCCACCCTCATGCATTGGGGTCTACAATAAGGGATATCTGTAGATTTACAGGGTCCTCTGCAGACTGACGTGGGCTCCAGCTCATCCCCGCATGGTTCAGGTAGCCGGCTCATGGTTGGCTCAGCCTTCCATCCTTCCGAGGTCGGTAAAATGAGTACCCAGCTTGCTGGGGGGTAAAGATGACTGGAGAAGGCAAACCACCCCGCCGAGAAAACGTCACGATGTAACGTCACCCGAGGAGTCGGCCACGACTCGGTGCTCGCACCAGGGGACTTTACCTTTTACCTGCAGACCGACATGGGCTCCAGCTCATCCTATTACCGTGCCCAACACCAAAATCAGTCCGCTGAGGGTGAAACAGGAGGAAGGTCTGTCAGATGGGCGAGGGGAGCCCACAGGCTTCAGTACTCCATCCAACATTGACCCCCAAGAAACTCCTAGATGGGTATACACAGCACATAAATCAGCAGAGATCATGTGACAGTGAGCAGCAGTGTCCGAACCACAGCAAAGGTCACAGGGTAAGGGGGTCGCAGCGAGGACCCTAGGGTAGCCACGGCGTCGCAGCGAGGACCCTGGTGTAGCCACGGCGTCGCAGCGAGGACCCTGGTGTAGCCACGGCGTCGCAGCGAGGACCCTGGTGTAGCCACGGCGTCGCAGCGAGGACCCTGGTGTAGCCACAGCGTCGCAGCGAGGACCCTGGTGTAGCCACGGCGTCGCAGCGAGGACCCTGGTGTAGCCACGGCGTCGCAGCGAGGACCCTGGTGTAGCCACGGCGTCGCAGCGAGGACCCTGGTGTAGCCACGGCGTCGCAGCGATCACCTTTGCAGCAAGGACCCTGGTGTCGCCACGGCGTCTCATAACGCACAAAACTCGCGCGAGATTAGTGCTCATGGGAAACAGAGTCTGAGGAAGGCGAAGGAGAGGTGCCCGATACGACGCTTATTGTTTCCCAGGACCCCGGTGAGACCCCCGGACAAGCAGCATGATAATTTTTGTAGGTAAAGGCGCCATCTCTAATAACAAGTTCCGGATTCGGATGTACGGAATATGGAGAGTATCGGACGCGGCCTTGTTTGTCTGAAACTGCAACAAAAATGAGTTTACGGCTGGGTTCACACGGGGCGGAATTGCCGCAGAATTTCCGTGCGCACTTTCCGAACAGGAATTCCGCATGCATTTTTACACCCGTGACTAAGCAGCAAAGTGAACAAGATATGCAAACATCTCGTTCACAAGGTGCCGACAGTCCGCTGCGGACAAGCCGCGTGGAAACTGACATGCGGTGCGGAATTCAAATCCGTGACATGTCTATTTTGGCGCAGTTCGCGCTGCGAACCCACTTCTCTCCACGGGGAGAGATTTACGCAGTGGTATACAGGCTAAAAAGCCGCTTCAAAGTCTGTGCCAAATGGCGCGGGTTTAAATCATCCTTTCTGCTGCGGAAATCTTGCGGAATTTCCGTGCGGTCCCACTGCGGATAGCACGCAAGATTTCCGTCCCATTGGAATGCAGCCTTACTGTTTCACTCTTGTGCTTCCACCTGTGTGAATTTGGCACATTTACACGCACCCGTGGATCCTACCGTACTTTTTGCCCCCGCAGGATATGTTCATTATTTACACAGGCGCACCGATTGATATGCTTAGTTCCAGAGGTGTTCTGCTTCCAGCGCAATTCTGCAGTGTTTCACGTAATGCCTTGTGTATTGCACGCGCCTTTGTGAACCCCCCAATGACTTCTATGGGGGGCTTTGCTGCGCAAATATACACATAAAAGTAGAGCATGTTCTATTTTTTTTTTTTTGTGCAACAAAAATGCATGCGCAAAATACGGAAATGTGAATTAACCCATTGAGATCAGTGGATTCTATTCTCTGCATATTGTGGGCATAAATACGCCAGCGTGAAGCCAACCTCACCCCGTCTCCTGGAGCTCCTTCCTTCCACTGTGCATCCTGCTTCATCGCCCTCCAGCAGCAGGGACCACAACCACCATCATCTTTGTTTGCAGCATGACTGGGTGGGAGTGCTACCACCAAGCCGCCCCTCACTCCGGCGTCACGAATTACAACCATCATTAGGTTCACTTGTGGCAGAGCCGGATGGGAGTCGGAGTACAAAGTCAGTGCGAACCCAAGCTGATCCTCAACTCCCGCGTGCTGCAATAGTCACCATCGGCACCACGGTGCAGTCATGGGGTCAGCCTGTAAAATTTGGTCACCCCGCTTTGTACAATGACCCTGATGTAGAGACATTGCTATAAGATAACCTCACCTTGTATTAAGGCATCACCCAGAAACATGGCGGCTGAGCGGAGTCTGTGAGGCGGGAAGCGGTGGTTAGTGAGCCATGCATGAGCCACAAAAACATCACATCAGCTGCCATTAAATGAGAAGAAAATCAAAATTATATAATGTGAGAGGAGAAAACATCAAAGCAGCCAGCTGATACAAGGGGAGCTCCGCCCAGAACAGAGAGACCCCCGTGCAGCACCCAAATCATCGGCCACATAACGCCTTCTACTCCAGTCACATCCAGAGCTGCATTTCAGAGGCAGGACTGTATGCTGGGGGGAGTTCTCCTTCATCTGGGAGCGCCTGCAGCATTTCGTACCTTAGAGCCGGCGTGCAGCTTATTGAATATATTCTGCAGGTCATCGATGTAGGAGCGGGAGGGATGTCTCTGCGGCAACACGCGCCAAATACTCTGCAGCACGTTCTCACTGACGATACCCCACAGGAAGCGCAGCTCGTCCACCGTGATCCCTTCACTGATCTGCTGGAAGGAGAGTCGGACAGAAGCGGGAAAGTAACGCCAACATGTAATGAGGGGAGACACACGATATATAAACCGCGAGAGGAGGGACACACGATATATAAACCGCGAGAGGAGGGACACACGATATATAAACCGCGAGAGGAGGGACACACGATATATAAACCGCGAGAGGAGGGACATACGATATATAAACCGCGAGAGGAGGGACACACGATATATAAACCGCGAGAGGAGGGACACACGATATATAAACCGCGAGAGGAGGGACACACGATATATAAACCGCGAGAGGAGGGACACACGATATATAAACCGCGAGAGGAGGGACACACGATATATAAACCGCGAGAGGAGGGACACACGATATATAAACCGCGAGAGGAGGGACACACGATATATAAACCGCGAGAGGAGGGACACACGATATATAAACCGCGAGAGGAGGGACACACGATATATAAACCGCGAGAGGAGGGACACACGATATATAAACCGCGAGAGGAGGGACATACGATATATAAACCGCGAGAGGAGGGACATACGATATATAAACCGCGAGAGGAGGGACATACGATATATAAACCGTGAGAGGAGGGACATACGATATATAAACCGCGAGAGGAGGGACACACGATATATAAACCGCGAGAGGAGGGACATACGATATATAAACCGCGAGAGGAGGGACATACGATATATAAACCGCGAGAGGAGGGACACACGATATATAAACCGCGAGAGGAGGGACATACGATATATAAACCGTGAGAGGAGGGACATACGATATATAAACCGCGAGAGGAGGGACATACGATATATAAACCGCGAGAGGAGGGACACACGATATATAAACCGCGAGAGGAGGGACACACGATATATAAACCGCGAGAGGAGGGACACACGATATATAAACCGCGAGAGGAGGGACACACGATATATAAACCGCGAGAGGAGGGACACACGATATATAAACCGCGAGAGGAGGGACACACGATATATAAACCGCGAGAGGAGGGACACACGATATATAAACCGCGAGAGGAGGGACACACGATATATAAACCGCGAGAGGAGGGACACACGATATATAAACCGCGAGAGGAGGGACACACGATATATAAACCGCAAGAGGAGGGACACACGATATATAAACCGCGAGAGGAGGGACATACGATATACAGTGTCAAAACCAATCGCTTCCCTAGGAGGAGTATATATATATATTAGTCAGTATCAGTAGCATTTTCCCCTAGAAGTTGTCAGGATGTAACTGTGATTGTAAACAATGGAAGAGCAAAAGCATCATTTATTGGAGAAAACTGACCCCTTGTAGGAAGGCTCTAGTACCCTGTTGTACCACCTCTAGCTTGGATACAAGATGTGATACAGGCAGGCATGGAGGCTCTATTACCCTGTTGTACCACCTCTAGCTTGGATACAAGATGTGATACAGGTGGGCATAGAGACTATAGTACCCTGTTGTACCACCTCTAGCTTGGGTACAAGATGTGATTCTGGTGGGCATGGAGGCTCTAGTACCCTGTTGTACCACCTCTAGCTTGGATACAAGATGTGATACAGGTGGGCATGGAGGCTCTAGTACCCTGTTGCACCACCTCTAGCTTGGATACAAGATGTGATACAGGTGGGCATAGAGGCTCTAGTACCCTGTTGTACCACCTCTAGCTTGGATACAAGATGTGATACGGGCGGGCATGGATGCTCTAGTACCCTGTTGTGCCGCCTCTAGCTTGGATACAAGATGTGATACGGGCGGTCATGGAAGCTACAGTACCATGTTGTGCCGCCTCTAGCTTGGATACAAGATGTGATACGGGTGCGCATGGAGGCTCTAGTACCCTCTTGTACCGCCTCTAGCTTGGGTACAAGATGTGATACAGGTGGGCATGGAGGCTCTAGTACCCTGTTGTACCGCCTCTAGCTTGGATACAAGATGTGATACGGGGGGCATGGAGGCTCTAGTACCGTGTTGTGCCCCCTCTAGCTTGGATACAAGATGTGATAGGTCAGAATTTCCTGGCTTATGGGGGATCTAGACAGAGAGGTAACTTGTAGCTCCCAGACCGCAGTGCAAAATTATAGTTCTAGTTTTCTGATATGGAGAAACGAGACTCTATGGGTCCCCAAAGGCTCCAGGGCCCGGGTGCAACTGCACTCTCTGCACCCCTATAGTTACATCCCTGGGTCTGGAGTCTCTCCATCCATACAAGGATGATCAGGGCTCAGAGATACCCGCCATCACATGACTGCGTCCAGCTATGGAGGCCCACCGTATATGGTGTGCAGGCAATGATCGTAGTGTAGGCTCTCAGGATCTCATCTCGGGGCATCTTACACTCAGCCGCCAAGACAGAAGTGAGTTTCCAGATCCAGCGGATCTCTTAGGGTGGGATCACTCTGCATTTGCAGTATACACTCCTCTCTGGGGCGAATATCAAACATATCTATAGGCCCCCATTCATCAACAGAGGCCATAACAGAGACCCAGTGGGCTTCGTTGGGCCGGTATACATATGTGCTATTCCATACAGAGGCATAGCAGGAGCCTATGGGTGACAGACACCCCCTACAACTAGAAGTGCGAAACGTGGGAGGAACGACAGGAAATGCTCTTGATGTGACATCCAACGAAAGAACGCATGAACGCGCCATCATCTGCGAGGACAAGGATCTACGTACGCCCCACGCCCACCAGAACTCAGCATCCTACGGCGAAGTCTTGCGTCCAGTCACCAGGATCAGATCTTGTCCGACTCCATCATAGAAGCCTCCTCCATAGTCGTCATGGAGCGGTCAGGATGCTGCCCCCAGGATGGGGCGTCAGAACCCACCCTAGCCGCCCCGACCCCACCGCATTGTGCCGGGAAACAAACGATATGACAGGACACACAAAGGCGCGGGCGCGGCGTGCTCATACCAGGCTGCTGATGTTCTGGCACTGCAGGATCTCCTCGTACTTCACAGGCAGCTGATAGTCTATCGGGAAGTAGTCGCTCTGCAAGATGAAAGTTATTATCAGGAGGGTCTGGAATGTTCAGAGGCGGCGGGTCAACGCAACATTATGGTGGATATGTATCATTGTGTGTAACAGACCAACAGCCCCCGAAGCTTCATCATGTGAAAGACTAATGTCCACGGCTAAAATGGGATTTAAAATCCACAGCGTGATCCGCGCCCCACAGGGATGCATTGGACACCCACAGGTAGTTAAATACCTGCGGATGTCATTTTTCCCTGAGGCGCAGATTGCGTGTGCGGGAAAACACCCGCGGCATGCTCCATTTTTAGTGCGGGTCCCCCGCAGGCCTCTATTGAAGCCTATGGAAGCCGTCCGGATCCGCGGTACACCCGTACCTGAATTTCTGCTCTCTGGCGCGGTAGCGCGGGACAGCAGGAGTTTAAAAAAAAGATGGAGTGCCCGGCGCTTGCGTGCAGCGTGCCGTGCACATCCGCTGGACAAGATCCACAGAATCCGGACAGGTAAGTTTAATCTTCTTTTTAGCCTCATGTCCCCGGGAAAGGAGGGATCCGCTGCGGGATTCTGCATGGAGAATCCACGGCGGGCCTAATTTTCCCCGTGGACATGAGGCCTAAGAGCCCACAAACGGGAGATGTACAATGCCTCTGCAGCGCCACCTAATGGATGGTAGCTTCCCTCTGAGTTAATGTCTGACTCCTTTAGGCTTCGGTCACACGGTGAAAAATTTGCGTCAGAAAAAATATAAAATGAATTTTTAAGGCTGTTTTCATACGTTTGAGGAAAATCGCGTGAGATTTGTGCCTTGGGGTGCATTCACACGGGCAAGTTTCATCCGACTGCGCTATGGACAAATCTTGCGCATAAGCATTTGAGAGTTTTATGGGTGTGAAAAACATAAGTACATACATGTAAAAAATACATTGTGTCACACTCAGAATCGCCCAGCACTTGCTTTAACACTGAAGACCAAAGAAACCTCCGATCCCCGATGTTTAACCCTTTACAGTGCAACCACGGCATATTAAAGGCTGACGGGGGGCAGGGGGTTCTCTCTGGCACCCATCAGACTCCCCAATGGGTTATAATGGCACCCAGACGCCTCCGAGTCTGCCAGCTACGGTGGCCTATGAGGCTCAGCGTCCGGCTGAGCTTCATGAACTATTATACTGATGTATAACAATGTAATAAAAGATTTATAAAAGATGCAGATATTCAGGTCCCCCAGAGGGACACAAATAAAAAGTATAAACAAAAATAGTAAAAAAACACGTTAAAACCTTTACTATGTAAAAAAATAGGAAAAATCACATGAGGTATCGCTGCGTTCGTAATGACCCAGAGAAGAAAGCTAGTACATTATTTAACCAAAAATACAAAAACATGGTGAAAATAGTTAATTTTGCCTTACACAAAACGGAATAGAAAGTGATCAAAACGTCGCATGGATCAAAAAATGGTGCTATAAAAAAGAACAACTCATCCTACAAAAAAAAAGTTAGAGGCCTTTGAATGCAGCGATAAACAAAAAATAATAAAAATTTAAAAAAAAGGTGAAAAAAAACCTGTATAAGGGCTTATTCAGACGTCTGTATATTGGCGGGGTTTTTGTGCCTGGCCAATATACGCTGCCCCTCACTGCAGGGGGAGGAGGCAGGCTGGAAGCAGTGCACTGAGCTCCCGCCCCTTCTCCGCCCCTCACCATTATTTGTAATAGGAGGGGGAGGGGCAGGTGGAACTGAGCTCCGCCCCCACCCTTTGCAAACAGTGGCGAGGGGCAGAGAAGGGGTGGGAGCTCAGTGCACTGCTCCCAGCCCGGCAGATTTTGTTAATCTTGACTTTAAAAAAAAAATGGAATAAAAAGTAATCAAAATGTTATATGTTCCCAAAAATGGATAAATGAAGACTAGAACTCATTTCATAAAACACAAAGCCCTTATGGAGCGCCAACGATGAAATAGAAAAATGGTACTGATCTTGGAATGCGGCGACACAAAAGCAAATCATTAAAAAAAAGTGGTTTTTGTATACAAAAATAGCAAAGCATAAAAAAAAGACCTTTATGAACCCGGAATTGTGCCGACCAGAGAATAATGTTATCACAGTGAAAAGTGAAATCCAAAAAACAAGTAGAATTTTTTCTTTTTCCCCCAATCGCTCTAAAAAAATGTATAGAAGTTATACAATGTACTAAAAATTATTTCATTAGAAACTCGACCCTCAAAAAACAAGCCCTCATACGGCCGCCGGGGGAAAAAAATGTGAAAAAACTTATGGCTCCTGGAATGTGACAATGAAAAAAAACTGAAATATTAGTTGGTCATTAAGGGGTTAAGAACCTGATATCGGTCCGACTTTCCCAACGTTTTTGCAAAACGTGTGAAAATTGTGGAAAACACAATAAAACCTGAGAATCAGCTGCTTGTGACGGCAGCGAGGCAGATAGTGGGGGCCGCGGGAGCAGATAGTGGGGGCCGCGGGAGCAGAGAGGTGATCACATAGCGCCCCGCACGTTTTCACACGACCGTCTGCTGCCTCCATACTCACCATGTACATGACGCGGTTTTCATACTGCAGTTTTCGATCAATCAGTTCTATGATCCGACACTCGTCCGGAATCACGGCCGTCCTCGCCAGAACCAGCAGCCCTGCAATACACAAGCCCGGTCGTAACCTTCCTGTAGTGACATCACTGTCAGTATTTAGCCCCACCGGTGGCGTTATCTTGCTCTTCTACAGTTTTATGTGGCCACTCCTGCTCTACCTGAGTGTCAGTCTTCACTGCAATGCTGACATTCTTTTCATGAACCAGAAAGCTCAGGATGAACAGAATTATAAGTGCGCCCCAGATTTTTATATAAAATATCAGTATAAACGCAGTCAGCGACTGAACGGCGAATCGTTCCCTTCTCACTCGTCATTCATTTTCTGCAGTTCAGTCGTTCGCAGTCACTTATACAGCGAATACGAAAGACTCAACGACGCATCTGTCTGTATAAACAGGCTGCACGAGCGAACAAGAATCGTTCAGGCTGAAGGGAGCCTTACTGTGGTTAGGAGATTCGTGGTAACATATACAACATGTGGCCCCAGCACCGTTGAGGGCCCGCATCCCTGAGGTAGGCCAAATCTGAGGACATAAAATACTCACAGAGGAAGACGAGGACTGCGCTCTGCACGGCCATCCTGCTCACACGTCTCCTGCTGAGGGGAAAAAGGAGAAACTAAATAAGGTGTAGCATTCCTCCAGTGCCCAGCGTTCCCCCGCACACCCTTCAGTGCCCAGCGTGCCCCCCCGCCCGAACCTCCAGTAGCCAGCATGCCGTGCCCCCCCACACCCTCCAGTGCCCAGCGTGCCCCCCCGAACCTCCAGTAACCAGCATGCCGTGCCCCCCCCCCACACACACACACCCTCCAGAGCCCAGCGGCCCCCCCTCACACCCTCCAGAGCCCAGCGCCGCCCTCACACCCTCCAGAGCCCCCCTCACACCCTACAATGCCCAGTGTGCCCCCCTCACACCCTCCAGCGCCCCCCTCACACCCTCCAGTGCCCAGCACCCCCCTCACACCCTCCAGTGCCCAGTGCCCCCCCTCACACCCTCCAGTGCCCCCCTCACATCCTCCAGTGCCCAGTGTGCCCCCCCTCACATCCTCCAGTGCCCACTGTGCCCCCCCTCACACCCTCCAGTGCCACCCTCACACCCTCCAGTACCCAGTGTGCCCCCCCTCCCACAACTAGCGATCTATCCCCTCTCACACATATAATGCTGATTGATAAAGCATAGCTGAATTTCTCATTCATGACTTTGGTGGTGCGCACACTCAGCTCTGCTACCTCCATGTGACCTCACGCCGCTGTCACCCCAGGGAATCTTCCTGGATTATGTTTCCTAAAAACTCCAGCAATCAGAGGGAAAATAAACTTCTTCCCGGAGATTCCAGATGCAAAGCTGTCATCTTAAGGGGCCAGAAAATGCTACTTGCCATGACTCACCAAAAATACCAGAGACTCAGCGCCAGAATGCCAAGACGCCACTATGCCACCCGACAACAGTTATATAACAGAGAGCGGGAGAGCCAACATCTCCAGATCATCAGTATCAACAAGCAGAGACTAATAAACCCTGTGACCTCACCAACCGCGTGGACTGCAGGTGTCTGTACATATATAATCATATACAGGGGATACCCAGGTTATACCAGCATGCTCCATATCACTATATACAGGAGATGTATAACTTATACCAGCTGTACATATATAATCATATACAGGGGATACCCAGGTTATACCAGCATGCTCCATATCATATATACAGGAGATGTATAACTTATACCAGATGTACATAAATAATTATATATAGGTGATACCCAGGTTATACCTGCATGCTCCATATCACTATATACAGGAGATGTGTAACTTATACCAGCTGTACATATATAATTATATACAGGAGATACTCAGGTTATACCAGCATGCTCCAGATCACTATATACAGGAGATGTGTAACTTATACCAGCTGTACATATATAATTATATACAGGAGATACCCAGGTTATACCAGCTGTACATATATAATTATATACATGAGATACCCAGGTTATACCAGCATGCCCCATATCACTATATACAGGAGATGTATAACTTATACCAGCTGTACATATATAATTATATACATGAGATACCCAGGTTATACCAGCATGCCCCATATCACTATATACAGGAGATGTATAACTTATACCAGCTGTACATATATAATTATATACATGAGATACCCAGGTTATACCAGCATGCTCCATATCACTATATACAGGATACACCCAGGTTATACCAGCATGCTCCATATTACTATATACAGGATGTATAACTTATACCAGCTGTACATATATAATTATATACAGGAGATCCCCAGGTTATACCAGCATGCGCCATATCACTATATACATGAGATGTATAACTTATACCAGCTGTACATATGTAATTATATACAGCAGATACCTAGGTTTTACCAGCATGCTCCATATCACTATATACAGGGAAGATGTATAACTTATACCAGCTGTACATAAATAATTATATACAGAAGATACCCAGGTTATACCAGCATGATCCATATCACTATATACAGGAGATACCCAGGTTATACCAGCATGCTCCATATCACTATATACAGGAGATGTATAACTTATACTAGCTGTACATATATAATTATATACAGGAGATCCCAAGGTTATACCAGCATGCTCCATATCACTGTATACAGGAGAGGTATAATTTATACCAGCTGTACATATATAATTATTTACAGGAGACACCCAGGTTATACCAGCATGCTCCATATCACTATATACAGGAGATCCCCAGATTATACCAGCATGCTCCATATCACTATATACAGGAGATCCCCAGATTATACCAGCATGCTCCATATCACTATATACAGGAGATCCCCAGATTATACCAGCATGCTCCATATCACTATATACAGGAGATCCCCAGATTATACCAGCATGCTCCATATCACTATATACAGGAGATCCCCAGGTTATACCAGCATGCTCCATATCACTATATACAAGAGATCCCCAGGTTATACCAGCATGCTCCATATCACTATATACAGGAGATCCCCAGATTATACCAGCATGCTCCATATCACTATATACAGGAGATCCCCAGATTATACCAGCATGCTCCATATCACTATATACAGGAGATCCCCAGATTATACCAGCATGCTCCATATCACTATATACAGGAGATCCCCAGGTTATACCAGCATGCTCCATATCACTATATACAAGAGATCCCCAGGTTATACCAGCATGCTCCATATCACTATATACAAGAGATCCCCAGGTTATACCAGCATGCTCCATATCACTATATACAGGATGTATAACTTATACCAGCTGTACATATGTAATTATATACAGCAGATACCTAGGTTTTACCAGCATGCTCCATATCACTATATACAGGGAAGATGTATAACTTATACCAGCTGTACATAAATAATTATATACAGAAGATACCCAGGTTATACCAGCATGCTCCATATCACTATATACAGGAGATACCCAGGTTATACCAGCATGCTCCATATCACTATATACAGGAGATGTATAACTTATACTAGCTGTACATATATAATTATATACAGGAGATCCCCAGGTTATACCAGCATGCTCCATATCACTATATACAGGAGATGTATAACTTATACCAGCTGTACATATATAATTATATACAGGAGATCCCCAGGTTATACCAGCATGCTCCATATCACTGTATACAGGAGAGGTATAATTTATACCAGCTGTACATATATAATTATTTACAGGAGACACCCAGGTTATACCAGCATGCTCCATATCACTATATACAGGAGACACCCAGGTTATACCAGCATGCTCCATATCACTATATACAGGAGATCCCCAGATTATACCAGCATGCTCCATATCACTATATACAGGAGATCCCCAGGTTATACCAGCATGCTCCATATCACTATATACAGGAGATCCCCAGGTTATACCAGCATGCTCCATATCACTATATACAGGATGTATAACTTATACCAGCTGTACTTATATAATTATATACAGGAGATCCCCATGTTATACCGCCATGCTCCCTATCACGTTCAGTATGACTGTGGGGGTAGGGCACATTATAGAGTCCGTAGACCAGCAGATTATTGATGGACGGGGTTTTCTGGTGTCTGGATGTAATAATCAGATAATTTCCGGGCGTGGCAGCGCTGGGTTTGAAGTTCTGGCCAGAGCTGGTGGCGGGGCAGATAATGGAGCACCAGTCTGATCAATAAACCCATTATTAGGGTGAAGGGTTGGGCATGACTTGGGGATCTCACTGCAGAATAATGTGACACCCGGTATATCCCGTCATCCACAGTCAGCGGCTCCTGGGAAAGCTGGGTGCATTAGCCCTTGCCATCCAGGCATGTGGCTGCAGCATTACACGGCCAAATCTGCCATTCAGGAGTCTGTAAAAGTTATGTGACAAGCCCTACAATCTATTGCTCCCTTTTATCAGCTATTTCTTGATCCCATTATTGCCTGACCACATGGACAGCATCTCTTCTATAGGTCTGGACTCACCGGTCTCTGGTCTTGATTTGCAGTCCTCGCTGTGCACTGGGGTCTCCTGCGCAGCTCTGTGGGACTGAGCTCTGCTGTGGATCGCTCTGACTCTTACATCTGGGGTCAGGGGAGGGGGGCGGTGGAACTGCGGCTGTTCCTTCCCTCCCTCCCTCTCTTCCTTGGAAGCAGCAGATGCAAAGTGCAGACTGCTAGCAGTTCAGCCTCCTTCAATACACGAATGTACTACTATGCCCATCATGCACAAATATACAGGGTGATTCAAAAGTCAGGGCCACCTCAAAGATCTCAATAAAAACAGGAACAAGTGGGAAACTTTGTAGAACACTTGGATGAGTGGGGAAAAACTTTTTCGAACTATAGTGTTGCCAATTGGCCATCTTGGATTTAGCCCAAGTACCTTCAATGGGAAGGGGGTCATGGGATACACGACGTAAGGGTAGAATTCCATCACAAGTTGATAGGTGCGGCCAACAATCAATTTTGAGTTAATATGAAACATTGAGGTGTTTTAATGCGAGTTTTGGTTTGTGTAACAACTACATCTTGGCAATGTAACAATTGTAAATTCCCCAGACAGCTTAAGATGTTCTCCGCCGTGAGATGCGCAACGTCAAAAGTGAAAAAGGGCCCTAGGCTGTAAGTGCATTTGGATTTTGCAGCTTTCAAGTGGCCCCACAGATAAAAGCCCGTCGTGGGGGCCACTGAATGCCTCCGCATTGTTGTGGACAGCTGAAGTGTCCAAGGAGCGGGCCCATGGCCGAGGAGATAGATAAGGCCTTGTCCCTTTGCTCTTCCATCTCCTTCCCTGGGGGTAGCACGGGACCCAACACAGTTACTGCTGGGGGAGTTTCACAGGCAAAAACCCAATCCGCTACTTACCTTACAATTCTTGTTGTCACGGGTGACGCCACCATTCCGTCCTCTGCGGTGAATCTAGACAATAAAGAGTCCACACACAGGGATAACCTTATGAGCAAAACTGGGACCGGCCGGTAGAGCTCGTTTACTTGAATAAAGTACTGAACATTCTATAAACGTTACATCAGCCAGCATAACACCGGATAGCGGTGTGACAGGGAAGATTCTCAGGATGGCAGAAGAAGCCACAGTCCCAGTTATCTGTGGGGTTCTGCTCCTGGTGACTCTTTTCACTCTCTCTCCAGCTCTCTACCAGTACACACTCACATTGAGAAGTTGCACTCAGTGATGTGTGGCGACTCCTCTCTTACTCTCAATATGGCTTAGTAATGCCGAGGCTTTCTGGGTGAAGTGGGCCCAGGGCAAGTAGTTGGCCATCGCTCAGCCTCTTCCATCTTGGGGTCCTCCTAACATGAGGCACAGTTTCTCCTACTCACTAAAAGCTCCTCTTTTCCCTAGACTCCTGAACTTGCAGACTGGCTTCACTCACACTCTTGCAAGAAGACCAGAAGGCTCTCCCACTAAACCTTATATATAACACGATCACATGACATACAACAAGATACATTTCTCAGACATAACCCAGAAATTAACCCATTCAGAGCTGCAGAGGTGCAAAACACATCAAATGCATAGACATAGAAGACACTGACAATACAAATGGAACGAGACAAGCACTTAACATTATGGAGGGGCCCCGTTAACTCTGGGCCACTACACAGCGCTGATCTACCCATCCATGCACGGCTATACCATTCTGTGGAAGAACAATGGGAGTGTGCCGTATGCATTTAACCCCTTAGTGACGCAGCCTATTTTGGTCCTAGGAACGCAACGATTTTTGGGGGATTTTCATCTTTACTTTCCAAAAGCCATAACCTTTTTATTTTTCCCGCTGTCGCGGCCGTGTGAGGGATGGTTTTTGCGTGGCGAACTGTAGATTTTATTGGTACCATTTTTTGGGTCCATATAATGTATTGTAGAACTTTTATTAATTTTCTATGGTCTCCTGCACCGCGGGATTTACCACAGAATTTCTGCCCGTGCCCGCTGCCATAGATAATGCAATCCTATGCAGACAGACGCAATTTGACCACGTAAAAAAAAAAAAACATGTGCGGAAAACAAATCGCGGCACGTCCTATTTGTGTGCGGGTCTCGCAGGTTGGAACGATTACGACAATATCAAAATTATATATTTTTCCCTCATTTTTTACGTTGCTGCATCCAAAGTCTAACAACCTTTTTCTTTTTCCATGGACGGAGCTCTGTGAGGGCTTTTTGCGCAATGAGCTGTCATTTTCATTGTTACCATTTTGGGGTACATATGGCTTTTTTTTAATCACTTTTAGGGCTTATTCACACGAGGACATATACGACACATTTATACGCCCGATCATATATATGCAACCATCTGAGGCATTGGTTTCCAATGTATTCGTTCACACGAGCGATTATACAACGCGTAGAAATGGCAACCCGCTGAATACAGAACATACGTGACCAAAATACGCGCCAACGTTAAACCTGTGATGCTATGATCTCACTGATAATACATTGCAGTTTCTGTACTGCAGTGTATTATCTCTTTTCATAATGATGACAGCCCATGGCAGACCCGGACGCCATTGTCTGGTGTCTAGTTGCCATGGCAATACGATTACATGGCAGAAGACCTTTGACATCATGGAGGATGCAGCCTCACCCTGTGAATGCTTTGTATGCTGCAATCAACGTAGATCATGGCATGTAAGGGGTTAACAGCGGGGATCAGTGTTCTTACAATTCCCGCTGTTGCAGACGAAGGCTGGCTGTCAGTCACAGCAAGCTTCCTGCTACGGATGGAGTGGGCTTAGTTTCTGAGCCTGTGCCGTCCATTCACAGTAACCCCATCCCAGCCAGGGTGTACATTTACATTCTGGGGCAGGAAGGGGTTAACAAAGATGTGAAGACGCCCTCCTGCAGCATGTCGAATATGTGTTTGCTGTTATGTTTCATCTATGAAAAATGGCCCAATAGGCATCACATTGGCTGCTGCGCCGCAGCATCACGTTCACGGCGTTCTGGGTCTGTGAGGGGGTCATTCTCCGCATCGCTCCAGTATCGGTGGTTTTACTTATTAACCCTCCCTAGACAGAACTTGTGATTCGTGTGTCTTCTTCTCACATTTGTGATGCCCACTGATAGAATCCCGAGCGTCCGTCAGGGTCGTCTTCAGACAACGTCTGTTGCAGCTGCAGTTTGCATGCGCGTCACTTGTGTGTCTCATGCTCCAACGTCCGGCTCCTGGTGCTTTCCGTGGACTCTCCTCGCACAGCTGTCGACACCCGCAGATGGAGAAGGCGGCTCGGACGACCGGGTCTCGGATTGTTCAGGACACGATCAGTTTCCCAGAACCTCTGAATCAGTTTCCTGACAGTTGGTACAATCACCGGCCGTCTTCCTGGGTGTTCATGATGGACACCCTCGGCCGCCTCATGTGAACTTCCGTTACCCTCAGGATGATCTCAGTTCTGTCCTGGCATCTTCTGGCACCTGAAAAGATACACGACTAATGGTTTCCATACCACATAATTCAACACAGCAACTTTATTAATACGTCAGCCATAACCCGAAAGAAGTTACTGATACCGTGTTTCCCCGAAAATAAGACAGTGTCTTATATTAATTTTTGTTCGAAAAGGTTTAACTTTTTTACATGTATAGCTACCCTGACACTATTTAAATTGACTTTTTTAATTAACTGTTAGCAGGGCTTAATTTTGGAGTAGGGCTTACATTTCAAGCATCCTCAAAAAAGCCTGAAAAATCATTTTGCATCCTCAAAAATTCTGGAAAATCATGCTATGTCTTATTTTCAGGGTATGTCTTATTTTCAAGGAAACAGGGTATTAAAAAAATGACCGCACCGACCAATTCCCAATTAAATTCTACCCTTCGTCCGTGTATTCCATCACCCCCTTTCCATTAAAGTTACTAAAACGGAATCCAAGATGGCTGCCAGGCACAACCAAACTTTCCCCCCACCCATCGCAGTGTCCTACAGAGATTCCTACTTGCGGGTGCGTTCACACGTTGCAGCGGATCCATCCTTAGGTTAGAGTTACTGCTCGGCCGTGTTCACACGCGGCGGATTTACTACGGAATGTCCGCAGCTGAAAGTCTGCATCAAAACCTGCCGATTTTGACACGGATTTTGGTTCAGAGCTCCTCGGTGAGGAGAGGTGGATTACACAAGTGAAAACGGCGATGCAATTAACATGCTGGGGTTTAAATTCCGCACCGCATGTCAATCTCCGTACGGTATCACGCTTAGTAATGTGCGATGTCCACGGACGTAGGGTCGGCAAGTGTTTCCCATTGTTTTCAATCTTCTTCCGTCTCCATTGAAAACAATGGGCGCAACGTTCAGAGGGAACGCCTAAAGATAGGACGTGTCGCCATTTTTCCCGCAACACATCGCTCCTGTATATGACTCCATTCAAAAGAATGGGGTTCACATTCATGCGAGACGTACAGATAGTCCGCATGGGAAATCCGTGGCAAATCCGCGGCGTGTGAACGCGGCCCTACATTAGCAAATCTGCAGCTTTTTTTCCTCTATACGTAAATGGAATTTGCTTTAACCCTTTCCAATCCACTGTCTGACGTCTGAAGACATTCTGATTGAAGGCTGTGCAGCTCCAATGTCGGAAGAAGTCCGGCAGGGTATTCTTACTGTATATTACTGGCCGCTCTGTTGTCGGGGGCCGCTCGAGCATGTCATATACCGCAGTACTGGCTCTAGCCAGCAGATAGCGCCATTGTATATTGGCAGAAAGAGAAAACCCCGCTAGGAAAACCTGAATCCAAAATTGGATTGCAAAGGGTTAATCCCAATAATTTTGTTAGAGCTCCAACAGACGAAAGTGTAACGTAATGTTCTCACTTCTGCGCAATTTTTTCACACAGTGAACGAGTATATTTAGCACTTACGGAGCATATTTGCGCAGGCAGCGTTCTTACACATGGGTTGTGGAATCACCCCCCTCATCCTGAATTAGGTCTAATTTACCTAACGAGGTGCCGGTGATCACCGGTATGCGCTGTGTTTAATGCATACTCGCACGGGCAGATGTGTGTGTTTGCGCGTTTCCTATAGACGCACGAGATAGGGCAGGTCCTATTTTTTGTGCCCGCAAAAACAATGGGTGCAAAAAAATAAAAAAGAAGTGATAACGAACTCATTAAAATCAATAAGTTCTTTTCTCCACGTTATCGCGGTGTATCCCGCTCATCTGTTTAATCCCTTACTAAACATTTCTGCTGCGGTAAAACCACCATGTTTCCACAGTGTGTGAACGCACCCCGTATCCGTTTTTGTTGGGTGGCTCTGTGCCTGCCTAGTGACCCCCTGTACCTGTCATCTTCGTTATCCGTGCTGCGTACGGTCCAGATGGCTCGCCGTCAGACATGCGCAGTACAGATTTTATCGCGCCGTCACTAGGCGATGATGCGGAATCCGCACCTGTCCGCAATGTTAATTGTGAAGGGGCTGCCTGTTGGACGGCTTCCATTGACTTCAACAGGAGCCGTCCGTGCCGAGACGGCACTACAATAGAGCATGCTGCGATTTTTTTCTCTGTGAGCAGAAATTCACAACTGATTTCCGCTCGCGTGGAGGAAAAGGCGCTTTTCCATAGCAGCTATGGGCGGTATTTGCTGCAGAACCGGGGAGGCGGACACCCGCTCAGGATCCCGCAATGCAAATATGGCGGTGTGCAGCCTGTTTATACAAGCAGATACATTGCTCGCAATTTCGTGTAGCATTCCGTTCACGAATAGTTCCATAGTCAATGTGAACGATGAAACAACCGCTGTTCACACACAATGATGTACGGACGATTTTCCTTCTGCCTGCGTTGGCCGCGTTCACACTGAACGATTATTGTTCACATTTGCACAATCCAACGATAAAAGAGGTGAGGATAATATCGCAGAGTGGTGCTGGGTGTGCGGACGTTGGGTGGAGTAGTCCAGATAGCGCTCCTGTGTGGGAGGAGTGGATGCGTTGTGCATGTGTCACGCCTGGCATCATCCGCTGACTGCAGACTGCAGTTGTCGGGTTCCTGGCAGTAACATATTCAGGGCATCAGTCATGGATGCGGCTGAGACACTGTGACGACTCTCCGCAGTGCCTGGATCTGATGACCACATCTCTGCCCAGGAAGCGGGACTCCCTTGAGAGGGCGCAGATGGAGCAGACTTTGTTGTCTGCAGCTCACGGGAAGCTCCGCTCTTGCTCACGATGAGGTTTGATGAGTGCGGCGACCACCGGGGACCACAGAACAGGTGAATGCGATTCATTCTTCGGAGCCGATCCTGAGGGAACCTGACCGCACAGCTCTCTTTCACTGTCCTCCCACAATGCACTGGCTTCTGGTAGCCAGACATTAGCAGTGAATGCAGCTCTGGATGTGACTGGAGTATAAAATCTAAAATCAATGCAGGAAGGATTTGCAGTTCTTACCCTCTGATTTTCGGAACTGGCAGGATAAGACTTGTGGTCTGGCGGTGGACTTGCTTGTAGAATCTGGGATTCAATGGCGGATGTGACAGCCGGACCAGCAGTCCACTAAACCGCGTGAGGTCAGGGTGACACAAGGCACTGTTCGGTCATGTTACATGCAAGCGGGTGATGAAATGTCATTTACCCCGCTGGTTGCATCAGCGCTTCATGGGAAGGAATGTAAAACAAATGCAGATGTGCGTCACGCGCCACCGCTTGTCCCGGGACAATACTCGGAGTCTGGGACATTAAAAAAAGGGCCTAAAATGAACGAAAACTGAATAGTCGCCCGTCCTGTCGGTTCGCCGTCCAGCGCTGCAACCCCGGTGTCCACCGCACAGATCCGGAAAAACCAGAGCCATTCGTTGTACATGAGACCGCTCACAGGCTTCAGTGGTGATTCTTCTGTGGCCACTGCAGCCTCTGAGTCACTGAGCGGCCACTTGCACAATGTTCTGCACCGGGCGGCAGCGCTGGTTGTGGAGCCGCCAGGATAAGCAAGTATTCAGTTTTAGTTCATTGTTAGCCATTTGACTATTTTTAATCTCCTGGAAAACCCCTTTAACTCCCCATCTATTTCCACTAAATATTTACAGATTTCGGTTACAGTCTGCGGTCACAATCTGCTGTTGGAAACAGTCAGTAAGCGGGTGGCCGGAGCAGGACAAGCCTCAGAGTTCCCTCTTGTTATGGTCTGGAGGAAGTAAGCTTTAAGGATGATTATTGTGGGACCTCTAATGGAGGTACAAGGGGAGATTAGCGTAGATCTTTTAGTACTAAGCTCCATTTTGCTCCAGGTCTGAGCATGGTAGGTCCCTTTCTTGCAAACCGTTTCAGGATCCATTTCCCCAAGGCCTCTAGGGTTAGGACCCATTTTCCCACGAGTCTAAAGATGGTCGGTCTCATTCTCAGACCGTTTTAGGAACCTTTTGACTCTCTTGTGGACCTGGCCACAATTAAGACATTTAAGATTGATGGACTCCGACTTTTCTTGACTAGGATGTTGATAACTGCAGGCTGGAACTATCCACTCCTTGGCTGGAAAACCAATTGAAGACATTTGTGTAATCCTTGTGTGGATTGGGACTTGGACTGTAACAAAATCTTCAAGACCGCATCGCAAAGCTCTCTAGATAATAATGGAGGCTGGTTAACCTTTGGGCTGTCACGTTAAATCTCCTTAGGTCTTGGGAGAGTTGAGTGCCCTGAGACACTGAGTTCTGCACGCGGGGAAGTCTTCAGTAAGAGCTTCGACCCAGAATGAGTTGGGAAATCATGACCTCTTTAGCTAGAATAGTATGATGGCCATTATCATGGCCTAGTTTTGCCCGATTTTCATCACGACGCTAGACATCAAGCAAACCAGAGGAATGATGCAGGCTGTCTCAAGAAAGGAATGTTTGGACCTCGGCACTGAGCCTCATCACCCCCTGAGATCAGTTCCTGTCATTCCCCACTTACTGATCTGCTTGAAGATCTTTTAATTCAGAGAAAATTCTCCCGGGACTCCTAGACCTCAACTCAAGTGGTCGCCAACAAGGATGAGGAAGCCTTGGATATGCACAGCAGACAGATGGGTTAGGTTCAACCCTGTCCATGCTATGATCCTTCCCACTTCCTTGAGAAGGGCCTCTGATCAGGTGGCACCCTACTTGTTGATGTAGAGCACTGATGTCATGTTGTCCACCTTAAGGGTCTTCCCATGTGACAGACCTTATCTGAAGGGTTGACAACCTTGAATTGGCAAATGGTTCAACCCCTCCAGGTGGCAATTCTACGGTCTCACAATATCTCTGTAGGGGACATAAGTACCACAAAGCTCAAGGTAATGCCCCAGCAGCTGACATGTGAAATAGGACCCTCTGCTGCCAGTGTATCTTCCTTCAAAACAGGAGGCAAGCAGAAACATATCTCCTTGGAATTCATGTCAAGGCCTAAGAACATCTTTGCTCCTGGTGGCATGATAGCCGACATTTCCCGATCTAATAGCCAACACCAACATTGGAGTAACTAGACAGTAGTCTGAAGATGGCATTAGAGAGGCAGCAGAGGACATCGTCTTATGTAAAGCTGTGAGGGGCCAAAAGATATGAAGGTATTAAATAGTTTAAAATTGGATGAAATCCGTGTATTAGTAGGAAATTATAGAGTCCTTTGTTATGCAAAATGCTCCATTGTTTTAGTCTATAAGTGGTAAAGTGTGTTGTGTAAGAAGGTTCTTCTTTGTCCACAGATTGTCGGTGACCAGGTGCACCAAATCGTATAGATCGAACACCATACACCCAAATGTCTGACTTCGATAACTGGCATGTTGGAACTGGAGGCATCATATTGTGAAATCTCCCGCCGGACCGCCCGCAGTGCAATATCAGTACAGAGAGCAGTCACTCAGTGATAGAAGACGGCTCCAGTAATCACAGACCCGGCACAGGTCCACGCAGAAGGACAACACCATGGGAAGTGCCAAATTGTGTGGATGGCAGTGGTTGGAGTCAGAGTCACCCCATGAGCAATTGTAAACCGATTGCTTGAAGCTGGGCTGCATTCTCGGACCCCCATGCATTCTGTTCCGTTCACCTGATTTCGCTGCCAGCAACTGGACACATGGTTTATTGCTAGACTTGGTCCCCAGACTTATCACCAATATAACATGTCTGTGACACCACAGGTAGACGCATTATATCACCCACCGCAAACTATGCAGCTGACTGCACAAGTCATGCAGGCACGGTGAGACCCCAACAAGATATTCGAACTTATTGATTTAATGCCTGCAAGGATCCAAGACTTTATAGGGGATCATGGTGGGCACACTTCTTACTGACACCTGAACCAGGGCTTGTGGTGGGCACACTTCTTACTGACACCTCTGCCAGGGCTAGTGGTGGGCACACTTCTTACTGACACCTGTACCGGGGCTCCTGGTGGGCACATGTCTTACTGACACCTGTACCAGGGCTTGCAGTGGGCACACTTCTTACTGACACCTGTACCAGGGCTCATGGTGGGCACACTTCTTACTGACACCTGTACTTGGGCTCATGGTGGACACAATTCTTACTAACACCTGTACCAGGGCTAGTGGTGGGCACACTTCTTACTGACACCTGTACCGGGGCTCGTGGTGGGCACACTTCTTACTGACACCTCTACCGAGGCTCGTGGTGGGCACACTTCTTACTGACACCTGTACCGGGGCTCATGGTGGGCACACTTCTTACTGACACCTGTACTGGGGCTCATGGTGGACACAATTCTTACTAACACCTGTACCAGGGCTAGTGGTGGGCACACTTCTTACTGACACCTGTATCGGGGCTCGTGGTGGGCACACTTCTTACTGACACCTCTACCGAGGTTCGTGGTGGGCACACTTCTTACTGACACCTGTACCGGGGCTCGTGGTGGGCACATTTCTTACTGACACCTGTACCGAGGCTCGTGGTGGGCACACTTCTTACTGACACCTGTACCGGGGCTCATGGTGGGCACACTTCTTACTGACACCTGTACTGGGGCTCATGGTGGACACAATTCTTACTAACACCTGTACCAGGGCTAGTGGTGGGCACACTTCTTACTGACACCTGTATCGGGGCTCGTGGTGGGCACACTTCTTACTGACACCTCTACCGAGGTTCGTGGTGGGCACACTTCTTACTGACACCTGTACCGGGGCTCGTGGTGGGCACATTTCTTACTGACACCTGTACCGAGGCTCGTGGTGGGCACACTTCTTACTGACACCTCTGCCAGGGCTAGTGGTGGGCACACTTCTTACTGACACCTGTACCGGGGCTCCTGGTGGGCACATGTCTTACTGACACCTGTACCAGGGCTTGCAGTGGGCACACTTCTTACTGACACCTGTACCAGGGCTCATGGTGGGCACACTTCTTACTGACACCTGTACCGGGGCTCCTGGTGGGCACATGTCTTACTGACACCTGTACCAGGGCTTGCAGTGGGCACACTTCTTACTGACACCTGTACCAGGGCTCATGGTGGGCACACTTCTTACTGATACCTCTACCGAGGTTCGTGGTGGGCACACTTCTTACTGACACCTGTACCGGGGCTCGTGGTGGGCACATTTCTTACTGACACCTGTACCGGGGCTCCTGGTGGGCACATGTCTTACTGACACCTGTACCAGGGCTTGCAGTGGGCACACTTCTTACTGACACCTGTACCAGGGCTCATGGTGGGCACACTTCTTACTGACACCTGTACTTGGGCTCATGGTGGACACAATTCTTACTAACACCTGTACCAGGGCTAGTGGTGGGCACACTTCTTACTGACACCTGTACCGGGGCTCGTGGTGGGCACACTTCTTACTGACACTTCTACCGAGGCTCGTGGTGGGCACACTTCTTACTGACACCTGTACCGGGGCTCATGGTGGGCACACTTCTTACTGACACCTGTACTGGGGCTCATGGTGGACACAATTCTTACTAACACCTGTACCAGGGCTAGTGGTGGGCACACTTCTTACTGACACCTGTATCGGGGCTCGTGGTGGGCACACTTCTTACTGACACCTCTACCGAGGTTCGTGGTGGGCACACTTCTTACTGACACCTGTACCGGGGCTCGTGGTGGGCACATTTCTTACTGACACCTGTACCGAGGCTCGTGGTGGGCACACTTCTTACTGACACCTGTACCGGGGCTCATGGTGGGCACACTTCTTACTGACACCTGTACTGGGGCTCATGGTGGACACAATTCTTACTAACACCTGTACCAGGGCTAGTGGTGGGCACACTTCTTACTGACACCTGTATCGGGGCTCGTGGTGGGCACACTTCTTACTGACACCTCTACCGAGGTTCGTGGTGGGCACACTTCTTACTGACACCTGTACCGGGGCTCGTGGTGGGCACATTTCTTACTGACACCTGTACCGAGGCTCGTGGTGGGCACACTTCTTACTGACACCTGTACCGGGGCTCGTGGTGGGCACACTTCTTACTGACACCTGTACCGGGGCTCGTGGTGGGCACACTTCTTACTGATACCTCTACCGAGGCTCGTGGTGGGCACACTTCTTACTGACACCTGTACCGGGGCTCGTGGTGGGCACATTTTTTACTGACACCTGTACCGTGGCTCATGGTGGGCACACTTCTTACTGACACCTCTACCAGGGCTCATCCTCGGACCTACAGCTAAATGGGTCTTAGCCCTAGAGGCCTTGGTGAGAAGGATCCTAAGAGGGGTCTACATGAGGATATCTATTATCCTCAGACCAGTAACAAAAGAGGGACTCGGGTTTTAGTCCTAAAATGTTTTTTATACTAATCTCCCTCTGAAGCTCTGTGGAAGGTTCCAGATAGATAATTATCCTTAAAGGGTTACATCCTCTCGGCAACAACAGCTGCCAAGTTTATAAGGGAGATGAAAGTCTTCTGTGGATCCATACCATAGATTCCTCTCTGCCACAGTTCCTCATTGGTAAAGTGTAATCAGGTCATCTCCCGTCTCGTGTTCGTTCTGAGCCTTCCTCTCGGGAAGAATGCAATCTCCATTCCAAAGACCTATTTAGCTAATAATAGAGAACATGAAGATTGAGGATTTATTAATTCTTTTATTGGGGAGAAATAAGGCTGAAACACCGCCTTACCCAACCTGACTAGATGAGGCGCAGAGATATTTAATCTGGTTTACTATAGCCTCCTAATTTTGTTTGAGCCCACAATACTCGAGTAGTGTCCACCTCTTGGGCTGACTAAAGGCCCATTTACACGCAATTATTGACTTTTTTGCTTTCAAATGCTGAGTGTTTAGACGTACAGATAACACTGTGCAACACAATTTTTGTAACTGATAGGCAGATCGTCGGCTCACAGTTACTTTAGCGCTGGATTCAAATATGATGTCCATTTTTTTCTGCCACGTAAGGTTTTCCAATTATGGGGAATAATGTCATCCAATTGGCGCTGTATTGTATTTATTGGAAATCTGCCGATACAATGTATCCAGTCGGCTCGCCATCAACCTACTTAATAAAAAGAACAAAAGGGATTGCGCAACTATCTCACAATCCTTGTTACACACCGCGCTGACTGAACACTATAAGGGTAGGTTTACGTCACATATAGGGGATGTCTCCACATGGCGGAAACACTGCGGATCATCCAGCAGTAAGATGTATTTAATGAACTGGGTTTACAGGTTGTTGGTGAGACTAAATAAAAGAATCAAAATCATAAAACAAAAATACAGGTTTGGTATCGCTGCATCCGTAAAAGTCTGATTTATCAAAGTAACGCATTATTTACCCCGCGCGGTGAACGGCGTCCGAAAAAGAAATTAAGAACGCCAGAAATACGCTTTCTTTGGTCATTCTGTCTCCAAGAAAAAATGCAATAAAAAGCGATCAAAAGTCGTGTGTATTCCAAAATGGTGCTAACACAAACTACAGGACGTCCCGCAAGAAACGAGCCCCCGCACAACTATGTGGACGGAAAAATTTAAAAAGTTATTGTGCGCAGAAGATGGCGGCAGAAAATAAGGAAAAAAAATTAAATGTCTAAAAAAAAAACAAGAGCAGTACAGCAAAAAAAAAAAAAAACTTTGTAAGTTTGGTATCGCAGTAATCGTACCGACCCACAGAATGAAGTTATCGGGTCATTTTTGTTGCAGTTTGTGCGCCGTGGAGACAAGACGCACCAAAAGATGGCAGAATGTCGTTTAGTTTTTTTTTTTCATTTTACTCCACTTAGAACTTTTTAAAGTCTTTCAGTCCGTTATACGGTACAGTAAATAGCGCCACTGAAAAATACAACCCGTCCCGCAAAAAACCACCAAGCCCTCATACAGCGACGGCGATGGATAAATAAAGGAGTTTCGATTTTTTCAAATGAAAAAAAAAAGGCTTGGTCACTAAAGGGTTAAATAACTGGAAAGTGCGCCGCGCCGCTGGCATTCAGTTTTCCCCGTGGAATCAGCAGGTTTTAATTTTACAAAAACATCAATTATGAACATTTACAATTTTTTTTGTACAAATTTGTTGCACAGCGTTATTGTTTGAAATCCTCGCCATTTCCCTCGTTAGCCGGGCCGTTGGTCGTGTTTATATGTAAAGTGGCGTGTGATCTCTGGACGATGGAAAAAGCCATCGACTTCTGCCGCAGGAGTCATGGTCGTTAGCTGGGCAAACAATCAGCCCTCAAGTCGTTTAAATGACTGAACGAATGCCATTTAAACCAAATAACAAACAAACGCCTATTTTTCTGCAGGCTCGGGCCTCGTTCACACCAGGGCTGTTTTAGCGCAATTTAGGCGCGTGAAATATCGCGGCTAAGCTGCAATAAAGATCGCGTGACCGGAGGAATTCCAGCTATTTTAATTAGCCCGTCTATGGAAAGCATGCATCAAAGATAGGTCAGGTCTCATCTTTCCTCGCACCACGGACCTAAGGGCTTATTCACATGAGCGTATACATCCGACCATCTGTGGCATTGGTTTCAATGCATTCGTTCACATGGATGAATTCGCGGCACGTAAAAACGTTGCACCGTAAAAAATAGAACATACGCGACTGAAACCCGCGCTGGCTGTTATACGCTGGGTAAATAGATGGTTCTGGATCTATGTTTTGACTTTATCTGGCGGCTCCTATGGGAGCTGGAAAAAAAACATGAGGGGGGGGGGGCAGTTTAGCAGCGCCCAACGTGGGGAAAGGCTTACAGGTGCCCCTGTTTAGGCATTTGAAGTCATTCCGAGGATTTATGCCGAGCGAGGGATTTACAGGCCGCAACATATTTTTTTGATAATATGGCGCACCCAGCCGTGTGAATGGACGAGAAAATGCTAATTAAGCTCAGGACTGGATCGCAGAAAATCGTCCATGCATGCGAATTCACGGCGCGTCCGAGTGAACGTATGCGCTCGTGTGAAGGAGTCCTAGGGCTGTAATCATATAAGCGTATAAATACGTCAACCATCCGAAGGAAAGCATTGACTCCAATGCGCTTATTCAGGTAACTAGCTGCGTATATACGCTCGTGGGAATACAGCCATAGGACTCCTTCACACGGGCGATGCGATTTTCGGCCATTCAGACGGCCTGGGGGTGGTGTGTGTATACGCCGCAGCCCGGGATACCGTTGGGCAGGGGAAGAGAATTTAGCTCTGCCAGCAAAGGGAGGGGGCGAGGCGGGACCTTAGAGGAGCTAGTGCTAGTGTGTTAATCTCCCGTCCCGCCCTTTGCCGGCAGCCGACAAGGGAAGGGAGTTTAGCAGAGCCGCTGCTAAAAGCGCCCTTCCACCTCCCTTTTCCGCCAGCTCTCATAGGCTCCCATAGGATTCTATGGGACCAACATGCGTATTGTGGGTAAAGATTGGTCCAGACCGATTGTTTCCGGCCAGCCAATTTTACGCATCAAAAAAATCGCCCATCTGAACAAATGCATTGGGATCCGGGGCATCAGATGGGCGCGATTGTCGTCCAGCAGTTTTGCCGTGATAAACGCTTGTGTGAATGAAGCCTCAGATGCCAGCTTGGCGCGTCCCATCTGTGATTGGTGCGAGACTTAGCGCATATACAATTCCTCCATGTGAACGCTTCTATAGGAAACCATTGCTTCTTACAGAACTGCTCTTTCCACACGCCTCTAATGCGCTAAAAAAGTGCTCATGAACGAGACCTTAAACTCAGCGATCAATGACAGGTGAACGAATAGCGCAGAATGGTTTCGCGTTTCTGCGTAATGATTATTGCTCACTTTCGCTCATTTGAACGAATTTTGAGTGAGAATCGTTGCGTGTAAATGGGCCTTAGGCCGCTTTCACACGGGCGACAGAATCATGCGATTTTCTCACGATGCGACAGCGCTACAAGTCGCATGTGGAGCCCAGGCTTTCCAGTAGCTTCCTTCACATTAGTGATGATTTGTAGGCCGCTACATTGCGAGTAAAGTAACTGCGGCATTCTGAATATGAATATTCAGAATGCCGCGATATGCGATGTTTTGTAGCCCATGCTTCTGTATGGAGCCGTCCTATGTGTTGCATCACATCAAAACGCAGTTTAGACAGCATCTGTCCTAATAGGACATGGGGAGGACTTAACCTCCTTTGGTTGTGCTGCTGTTAGGACTAAGGGGAAACAGGTCAACAATCATAATGAAGGCTTCTCTCATCTCTGTGATAGTGGTGTTTGGACCGGTGAGAGGATCCTTGACGTGGGCTTGTGGGCTTCCATATTTTGCCAATAATATTAACTAATACTTTGTAGTTATACTTAGTTTTGGAGTAAGCAGTCTGTCTTTAAATGCCGGCGTGGCAGTGCTGGTGTGGCTCACTTTTGAGATGTAGGGCAACCCATCGGGCTGAATCATGTTAACAGGTTTTAAGTAGAGATGAGCGAATATACTCGCTAATGGCAAATACTCGAGTGAGTATTGCCTTTTGCGAGTACCTGCCCACTCGTCTCAAAAGATTCAGGTGCCAGCGGGGGGCGATCTCTCTCTCTCTCTCTCTCTCTCTCTCCCCCCTGCTCACTCCCGCAACTCATCGCTCACCCCCGCCGACACCCGAATCTTTTGAGAGGAGCAGGCAGGTACTCGCAAAAGACAATACTCGCTCATCTCTAGTTGTAAGCCTGAATGGTGCACCACATGTATCAGTGGGTCTGGCACCCTTTGTATGCCTTATGTATATGCAAGCAGAATACTAAGCTGTGATTGGTTCCTCGAGCGCTCGCTCTGATTGGCTAAACAGCACACACAGGAACCAATCCCAGGCAGAGCTTCCTGGAGGCAGGGATTTTCAAAGTCGTGACCAGGAAGCTCTGCCGAACAACTTCAAGCAACTGCGGGGGAGCTTCAGGTGAGATGACGGAGCCGGAGAGGTGATGTATTCCAATTTGTATGCAGCTAGGGCTTAGTTTAGGGAATTTAAGTAGAATTTCCTACTGTTAAAGTTGCATCACATGAAAACTGTGTTTTTGTGCGATGCAACACATAGAAAGGCTCCATAGAGAAACATGGGCTGCAACAAAAAAAAAAAATTATATATATATATATATATATAAATAAAAACATCAGGCCTGTATAGAGCAGGCGGCGGTTGTGTAGTCTCACAATGCCGCAGGCTACAAAACGTCGCTGATGTGGAAGACTCCATAGGAAAGCAGGGGCTCCACATACATGTGATTTGTAGCGCTGCCGCATAGCGAGAAAATCCCCCGTGTGGAAGCGGCCTAATGCAGTGCCAACTTTATCAATAGGGAATCTGGACTCAAGCTTTAGTCAGAGTCTCTTCTTCTTTCTGCCATCATGGCTTTTTTCGATGCCTCAGCCACTTTTTGAAGGCCTGGAGGCGAAGCTTTGACTCCCTCCTCGTAAACGTCTCGGTCTCTTCACTGTATGAATTTCAACAATTTCTGTGAATTGTTTGGGGATAGAATCATGTGTTCTCATCTTCCTCCATGGACGGCCCGTTCCCTCTGCTGGCACCCGCCAGGCCCGAAGTTGTGCAACATCTCCAATCTGACGAGACGTTCCAGCAGGGGGTGCAGCACACAGCCCCGCTTACACTTTCCGAATAGAGGACTGACTCATCTCGGCCTGGACTCTGGACATAATCTTTCCTCCAGATCAGCCCATCTTACAGAGATTGTTCACCAGCGAGTTCACAAGGGCAACAGTCTTGGCACTTAGAAAGTCATATCCGGCGTGAGGATATCACAATGCTGGCATTTGGAGGTTGCTTTTCTCCCCCAGAACCTGCTGAAAGCATCTCAGAGAAGGCATTAGGAAATGTATCCAGAACTTGCTTCACAGGAGGACCTACCTCATAGTCCAGGATACCCAAGTACCCCCCTCCCTTCCCCGTGTGGCGTTGTTGGTGCAGATTCCTAACATACAGAAGAGGCAACTGTGCAAGAAAAGTCTGCAAAAGAAAAGAAAAACACAAAAAAATTCCACAAGATGTTCTGCAGTTAAAAACATAATAAAATCTGCACCCATTGACAAACCGGCACCGGTCCGGCGGATAATTCCATCTCGTGTGAAAGGTCCCTTACAAGACTAAAAGCAAACACCCCAAAATCTATCTGCATTATTACCAGTGAAGGGAGCCCAACAGGAACTTGCTGAGGGCTAAAAGTTACCCCTCTGCCCCCTGAGGCTGGGAGTCTATAGCTAGCAGCAGCCAAGGGGTTAAACAGCTGGGATTCAGTGTTCTCCCCAATCATGGCCATTACCGCTGACTAGGGCATCACAGCTTAAAGGGGTTTTCTAGGCACAAAAATTTAAATTCTGAAAATGCTTAAATTTAGTTGGTTTAGCTAAACGGCGGCAATTTGCACCTTTCATCTGCGGCTCTGGACCTCCTCCTTCGCCTCGTGCAGCCGCCAATCTGATGCTGTTTATACGCATGATTTCCGCAGTAAACACAGCAGCAGACCGTTACCTAGAACTCCCAGCATGCATAGCGCTTGTCTCCTAGCCAGCGCTGTAGCTCCGCCCACAGGTCCTACAACTTACCAGCACCAACCTTCCCCTCAGGCTGGGTTCACACGGGGCGGATTTGCTGCAGAAATTGTGCGGAATTGCACCGTGGCAAATCCGCATTCGGCTGCTAATCCCGGAATTAGCCAGCCATGTGGACGAGATTTCTCAGAAATCTCGTCCACACGGGACGGCAAATCCGCTGCATCCAATGAGACCATTACAGAACGACTTATTGTAATGATGTAGATTAGATTGTGAAAGGTTAGCGTTGGTGCTGCAGGCCGAGTCCTATTGAAGTGAATGGGTCTCAGCCTGCAGTACCAACCCAGGCCACTGTGCAATGTACAGCGCTGTCTGCTTCCTGCAGCAAAACAGCTAGACATGGGACAACCCCTTTAAAGTCCCAGAACCAACATTTATCCCCTATCCACAGGATAGTTGATTAATATTGGGATTGTGGGGGTGCCAGCAGGTGACACCCCCAAAGTTCCATGTCCCCATTTCCACCTCACTGCATCCACCCTCAACGAGGAGCAGTTTGAATGGAGTTACAGCCGAGCATCCTCACTGCTCCTCTATTCACTTCAAAAAGGGACTGTTGGAGATAGAATACAAGCCCTCAACTATCTCAGACCCTCATTGATATGAAGCGGCAGGGGCGCATGCTCCGCCACTGCAGCATTCATGCTCCTACCTCACTATGGTCATGGGACCTTGTTTGAGATGGGTTGGGGGGTATCAATGGTGAAAACCCCACCAGACTTATCACCGATCCTGTGGCGAAGTGATAATAGATTTTGGGATTTCCTCTTTAAGCCATCATCACACCCCACATTTATGACATGGTGTACAAACCACTACTACCCCCACCATGCTGTCATCCTGCTGAGGTGTTAAGGGGGTTGGACCACAAGTCACCCCTCCCTCATCAAGATCGAGATGTCACCCATCCTCACGGCAGGGTTACTACTGAATGAAGCGCTGATCACCAATGCACAGCACTTCATTCACTTCCAGTGGGACCGAGCGACACCCATCAGTTTAAATGAATGGAGCCCCAACCCGAGCGCGCCCGGCCAGCGCTGCCTTCATGCTGAGGTCACTTCTTCCTCTGCAGCGACAGGCAAAGCAGGACACGGAAGTCTCATTCTGGAGATCAACGGGGATCTCCGTAGTGCAACCCCCCCCCCCCACTGATCAGCACCATGTTCCCTATCCTGAGATTTGGGGCGGGGAGGGGGTATACCTGCAATCTGGTAAAACCCCTTTAATAAACTGCCTGATGACAGACTGCCTTCAATGCCACCGTAATAAACTAGGTAGATCAGCAGTGCAGGCGCCTGGGAAAGCTGGGTGAGAACCCCTCGGCGCACTGATGACAGCCATAGTGGATGTCGCTCATCTCTCCTAGGAACCCACAACTAAGAAATCAAATGACTAGAACCGTCTGCAGAAGAGGCGACACGACAACAAAGCAACGTTCCTGTGCTGCAAGGAGGCGGGGTGAAGGTACGGCGGCTGCACACAATGCCCATCTATGGGCGACCCACACGCTGGCATCCCTCAGCGGACAACAAGAATATATTTAACGGAGTCCTGAGGTAAACATCTCCCTCCTGCAGACGTGTATAGAGGTCATGTGATCACCATAAAGAGGCGACTTAAGGTTCCGGCTCGTAAATAACAGGAGACGAGTATTTACATATGCAGTATTTCATCACACGCTGCTGCCCTTCCATAAACCCGCGGCCGCTGCACAAGAAAGCGGGCAATCGCCAAAGTAACAGTCTCCTAAATAATGGTAGGAAGTGTCCAGCAAAGCGCAGACCTAGCGGAGCACAAGGTGCGCTTCGCTGCAACACAAGAAACTTGGACAAACCAAATAGAAAACCGCGTTTATTGTGCCCGCCTCTGGGCTCAAACATTCTGCCAACAGGCCATTAAAAAAAAAATCATTTTACAAAAACCTATGTACAAAATCGGCCGAGGCAGGAAGGAGGGTGAATGTGGAGGTTAAAACGAGATGGACGTCACTGGTCAGGCGAGATGAAGCTGCCAGTGCCACATATACGGGATGCGTCCGTGTGTCCAGTCTCAGGGTCCATCACTACGCAGATGCTGATTGGATGGCTAGACTTGGGGGTGCGGTCACACACGCATTAGAAGGCGTATCGTGTTCGGATGTCCTCCAGCTTCTTGGAGACTTCGGGCGGCGTCCTGTCCAGCTCCTCCGCCACGCTCTTCTGCTTGTTCGGCTCCATGGAGTTGAATTGTTCACATAAGTCTCCATCGATCACGTTCTGAAGAATGAAGCGCAGACAGGCACAAGGTTAGATGGCATAAGGCTGGGCGCCAACACGTGACGGGCGCAGAGCTGCGTGTAAGAATTGTCAATGGGGTCGTGTTGTGAACTAATGTAACTGCAGAAAGTGTTGCAGAAAATCCAAGCTGCCTGAATTTTGGGCGCAGGTTGCAACATAGACAACGTACGTCGCATGTGATTGCAGCTGGTCTGCGACCTATTCGTTTTCTAACAGCCATATCGCAGCACAAACAGCTGCACAATAGCAAACCGCCTTATCAGGCTTCCTATGCAGATTTGTGTCTTCCTGGTTACAGACCACAAACACTATCTTTTCTCCTTAGGGAGAGCACCTAGATGGTGAGTGAGGAGACGCAAAAGGCCATTCATGCTACTCTGGGTAATATGCAAATAAGGGAGAAGGAATAATACCCAGAGGAGCATAAATGACCTTTTGAGTCTCCTCACTCACCGTCTAGGTGCTCTCCCTAAGGAGAAAAGATAGCGTTCCTGACCCCCATCCCAGGCCTCTCGCTAGCAAAGCCAGACTCCTACTGTACACTGATGAGGGGCAAACACCCTGAAACAGCTGTCTGTACATGGAGTCTGGCTTTGCTTTTAATTCCCAGTCATTGTTACAAGTCTTGTATAAAGAGTCTAACTTTGGCTTGAAGGAATGCTGCCTTCCAGTAGGTGGCGCTGCAGAGGTATTATTCCATCTCCCTTATTTGCAGACTACAGACAGGCCAGTCAGATCTGCAGTCATGTGTCACCTCTCCTAGTTAACAGACAGAACGGAGCAACATACTTCCCTCTTAAAGGGGTTTTCCTTGCACAACATGGAAATTCTAAAATCTAGGCGGTTCAGCTAAGTAGCGGCGGCCTGAACCTTTTAGGTGGCGCTCTGGACCCTCCTCTTCATCATCACGTGGAGCCGCCGATCTGCCGCTGTGTTTACATACATCACTGCTGCCGTAAAAGCAGATTGTTGCCTACAACTCCCAGCATGCATAGAACCTGTCTCCCCGCCAGCGCTGTAGCAGATAGACGGAGCTTCCGGCATGAACTACACATGAGCTGTACAGCGCAGCGCTCCCACACCGTCCTCCCATCATGCACTGCTCACAGGATATTCGGACGTTACGGACCAGGGAGGAAATGGAGATATTTTTCAGGAGGATAACATGATAGAGAATAAAGAAAGTCGTCAGACCGGGTACAGCGAGACCCTCACAGAATGACTTATCGGGATGATGTACATTAGATCTTAAGATGTTAGTCTGTGACCGGAATACCCCTTTAAAAGGGTCCAGTACTGTTTGGTAACAAGGGGCATAGGAAAGGGTGGGTCACGCCGTGGATCAATCGTCTTTAGCTAGCAGCCTAGATGTCTGCCCGAGGGCAGCTACCTGGATGGACACCTACACCCAGATGCAGTAAGAGGTTCAGAAGGGAATGACCTACCTTAACAGGGAAGTAATAGGAGCGGAAGCTGAGGTGGTCTCGGCCACAGATGGGGGGATGCTCGGAGCGCAGGTGCATCTCTACGTGCTGAAAGAAATCATGATCCTGTGGACAGGAGAGGGGAAGAATCCATCAGTGACTGCAGACCCCATAAAGTATTCACAAATCAGTGAACAGTCAGCTGCAGGGGCAACAGGAATACCCCAATTCCATCCAGGACCCTATAACATGACCTCCACATTTATAGCTCGTGCAGGCCACGTCTCTGGAATGGAGACGGCTCTACCTGCCCGAGCATGCACTGTGCAGCCTACAGCAGCCATAGAATAAGAAGATACTGACACATCCGTACCTCATGGGAAGTAAATGGGACAAGGATGCCAATGCCGCCGGATAAGGTAGTATAGACCAGAGACTCGGAGCCTCCAGGGATGAGCGTCGTCTTCTGTAGCGACAGCACAGTCTCTCCTACGTGGTAGTTCACGATCACCTCTGCCTGCAGGATACAGAATCAGTAAGAGCAGGATTCACAAATACAAGAGGCTCTGCAGCAGCGTCCAGATATAGCTCACCTTCTGAGAGGCTCCGTTCAGCAGCCCCCTGTCCCATAAAGCCTTGTTACCAGTTGGGTCTTCATCGACATCATCATTTATATTTGGAGGGAGACGGACCTGCCAAAAGATGTAGGAGAGACACTTAAGGGGCTAGCTGGGGATTTTAAATATTGGCACTTGCCGAGTTGGACCAGCCACTTCTGGCTGAGTTCCAACAAGGAGTCATGTGGTACCGCGGTCCTCCAGTGTCGGTGACGTCATAGGTAAGGGTCTGGCTCATTAGAAGGACAAAGCAAGCCCCTCTTTCTATCACAGACAATGCAGTGATAGAAGAAGGGCTTACTTAGTTATTAAAATGACCCAACAGCAGGTCCCTCACCTATGACATCACAGAGGACCACAATACCACACGACTCCTTATTGGGTGTCAGATGGATGTGGCTGGTGCGACACAACAAGGGCCCACGAGTATTTAAACTACCCGGATGACCCCTTTAAGTTCTGGAAAGAAGCTTTAAGTTCTGGAAAGAAGCTTTATGTGCACTGAAGGCACCAACACTAGAAGAATCTGCCCCATGTGTGTCACAGTACCGTCACTGCTGGACTTCTACAAGGATGACAGTTTATGACTATCCAGCTCAAGCCTTATCTCCGCAGATGCAGCTCGCAACTCACCACGCAGATGTTTCCAAATTTGTCGGCTCCAGCAACAGTTTCGTAGTCCAGCAGACAAGCATTGGTGACCCAGCGAGGATACGTGTCATCGGCGAATATGATCAACTGGTTTTCGTTGCGCTTGTAGCGCACCCACATGAAGCTCTCCTGTACGTCAGACACAATGACACGCTGGCCGATGGTCTGGATGCCCACTATGAAGTTTGCGATGTGCTGAGAAGTGAACAGATCAGTTATTGACCATCTAAGAGCTGATGAGCAGCGCTTTACACGGAGAAGTCGCGCACAACGCACCTTGTTTTCACATTTCCTCAACAGCTTCTTCTTTCCCAGATCATAAATTCTCAGTAGTTTTCCTACTCCTATCAGGGCCCGACCTTGAAAAGGAGCAATTGCAGCCGGGACCTCCTCGACAGGGGTCTGCGGATGAACGCACACAATTACTCACTGACTGTAACCTGGAGCAGATGCCCGACACAAGATACCTGTACAAACCTTGTGCACAAACTCCAGCTTCTCTCCGTTGTTCACCAGCTTATAAGTATAAACCAGTCCTCCGGCCACAGAGCGGGGGTTCAGGATAAGGTCTTTGGCAACACCGACCAAGACATACCAGTCATCTCCAGTGTTACTGAAGCGGCACACTGCCACGCTGCAAGGGAATGACAAGTAATGATCGTCATACAGAAGCACAAGTGCCCCATCCAGGAACAGAGAAGTCAACTCCAACTCACCTGAAGGCAGCCTCATTCTGCTCCAACTGTACCAGGTCCAGAGTGTTCCCCTGGATGGGATTCATCACCCGGATAACAGACGCCCACTGACCATTTCCAGCTTTTGGCGCTCCAAAGATGGATTCTGGCAGGTTCTCGTTGAGGAAGGCAGCTGCCATCTCAGCAGCCAGCTCTCGCTCATCTTCACCTGCAGCTTCTACCATTTCCTACAACCCATTGGAATAAGGGATTACCATGCGTTTTACACCCAGCAATCTGAGGACATGCAGCTACGACCTACATATGTGCAGCCATCCATTACTGGGTCCTGCCCGCAGCTTACCTCTGCCATCTGCTGCTTGCGCTGAGCCTTGGTGGCCTCCGTGTAAGCATTGTGGTCTGTCTCAATGACAATCAGATTGTTACTTTCAGGATGGATCACAAACTTTCGTGGCGTGTACTGGAGGGGGAAAGCCACCTGGTTAAATACCGCACCCAACTTCTCCAGAGCCAAAATTCTGCCAGGGGGGTAAAAATTGAGAGCGAGACATTTTACTAGCCTGCAAGTCTCCCGTCCTCCAGCACCATTACGGATAACGATGCAGCGTTTACTAACCTCAGTGTGTTGGTGGAGATGGCGACAATGCCCTCCGGACACTGCTCTGATGCGAAGCCGGATGCATACTCCAGAGTCTCATATGAGAGGGGAGTGAGGTGGAAACGAGACTGGTAGGAATAGCTAAGCCACGAACGACTGGACATGGCGAGGACCTAAGAACAGAAGTTGAACATTTCATACCTCACAGATCTCTATCCCTATATGCACCGTATAACACCGGCTCCCTGTCCCCCTATAGGTGGAGTCTTGCACTTACAGCCTCTTGACCTTGCATCCTCACACGAAACAACTTGACTGGACGGGAACCTAGATAGCGAGTCCTGGTATCAGACAGGTCGCCCGTTACCGGATCCAGCACTGTTCTGAGCAGCACACCGTTCTGTAGAAAGATCGAGTCAGAAACAAGGAAATAAGGGGGCGTTACAGTAAACAGATGACAAAAGTGACACTCAAAGCCACCTCTTACCTGAAGTCCAATGTTCAAATAGAGAAAACCAATGGAGCCCCTCTCCCCGAGCTCATCCTGCCTTTCTGCACCTCCCATCTCCACGATGCACAGCGCCTCCGGCTGTGCGGGAAGAGCCTGCATACTGAGCGGCTGCAGACAGTCCTGCCAGGAGGAAGAAGAGAATTATATGAAGATGCGCATAATTACTACAATGAATCTTATTGTCTCCGGATTCAGATCTTCTAGCAAGAAAACCAGCAAGACAAGCAGAGACTTACCGATGGGTCCAGAGAGATGATTCTGACAGTATTGTCCACCAGCCCAACAGCCAGGAACCGCGACCGCTGCTCTCCTGGAGGGACATTGGCCAGGCTCATACACACCACATCTGCAGACATCTCCTTCCTCTCCGTGTACTCATTTAGCTGTCCTGACTGGGGGAGACATGAAGAACTGGTGAGGCGCTTATTCAAGATCACGCAAACTGAGGTAAAGTGAGCAACAACTTACAGGGTCCATCTCAAAGTATACTAGCTCGCCACCCGACAGAGCGATCACAACCTGTCGCTGGTTCACCGCACACTTCACTATCATCTTCTTCCCAGGGGTCTTCCACTCATTGACTCTCTTGTCTGCTCGAATGTGTCGGATTCCATCAGGATAGACCTAGAGAAGAAGAGCTTGTTATGGGTTGTTCAGATCTACATCAAAGAGTCTGGCAAATTACAAAAAAAAAAAAAATAATACATTATCCATATAGATTATCCTACCCAAAGTAATTGGACACCTCAACAAGAATCACAAGTATTTATCTCCGCATGTTAATACTTAATGGGGCTCCTTTGGCCCTAATGACATTGAATACTCTCCGTGCCATACTTTCTATTAACGTCTGATACAGTTCAGCTGGTATTTCCCTCCATTCAACCAGCAAACATCTGGCGAGCTAACTCAAAGAAGCATTAGCTCATCTACAAGAGCGTAAGGAGCATTGTCATTGGACAAATTAAGCAATCGAAGAAAGTTCTCAACTTCATACCACATGGAGGTACCTGGGTGTGGAGGACGCCTGGGGAACACTTATTGCCAGAGTACGGTGGAAGATTAATTTTAGTCTGAGGAGGTTTTATGTGGCATGGACTCGGTCCGTTGGGTGTAATGACAAGAACTATGAACACAGAGGTGTACCCTGTCATTCTAGACAATAAGGTGTTGCCGACAATGTGGCAACACTCAACAAGACAAGGCGCCTTGTTACAAACCCTTTACGTTGGTGTGAGGATATGGATGTTCCACCGTTGGACTGGCTGCACAAAGTCCCGAACTAAACATCTCTGGGCCGAACTGGAATGTCAGATCAGGTAATATGAACTGCATCCATCTTCTTTGAGAGAACTTGCTAGACATTTCCTGGATGGATAGAGGGAAATACCAGCTGAAGTGTATCAGATGTTAGTAGACCGTATACCACGGAGAGAATCCACTGTTATCAGGGCCAAAGGAGCCCCAATACGTATTACCACATGGAAATAAATACTACTTTTCATTGTTGCTCAGGTGTCTGGTTACTTTTGGTAGGATACTCCGTGTCCTGCAGTGTCCCATATTCTCTTACTAGCGAGGTCATCAGAACCTACCTGCACTAAGGCATCTTCCCCCAAGAGAGAACAGGACAAGGTCGGGGTCGTTCCAAGAAACCCAGAATCTGTCACTTCTTCTACAGTCTCACCGATAGAGAGTACCAGGGTGGCGTTCACGAAGGATACGATGATGTACGCGTCATACTCATCTGCAAGAGGAAAGGTTCAAGGATTCAGGTCAGTGCATAATGCTGAGAGACGTCCATATAAGCTGCACTCCTCTAATACCCCCTCCCCTAAATACGAAATGCTCGGAGCAGCAATACGACATACAGCAAGCCTCAAAAATGTGAAAAAGGGCAACAGGCGCTGCGGTACAGAACTTATAGGTCCATTGTGATGATACAGCGGAGACCCCTGCTGCTTATTACTGGGTGCCAGAATGATCCCCTTCCCCAAAAGGTCTACAAATGCTAGACTGACAGTAGTGACAGTTACAAGGGTCCATCCTGGACATTGGTGTTGTGTGCCTTAGACCAGTAGACCGCTCTTCCTCATCGAGGGATCCATTTCCTCTATGCAGCCGTCTTCAACTGTCAGGAGGAGCCAAAAAGCAGCTATTGCAGCGGGGGAGGGGGGACTCGGCAGCAGGACCCCCACTGATCAAAACTTTTAAAACATGTCTCTCTGACATGTCAATAGTTTGTAAAAAGAGCAGTTACTCTTTAGTACTGAAAGAGCAATTTGACCTCTTTGACTCCTGCTGACGTCCCGCAGCGTAAATAAGAAAGCGTTGATTCAGTTGACTTCAAGTGAAAAAGATGCCATATGTGGCTGATATCACACCAGATGGTCAATCCCCTTCGCTGCAGCAATGTAGGTACAAAGTTTGGTCAGCGACTGTAAAACGTTCGTACGTTTCCCGGGATTGGACGCAGTCAGGAGCGAAGGCGGCTTCAGGAAATAAGCTGGTTTTCATAGGCAGATAAATAAGGGGGAGAAGGACGTCAGCAGACATGACTGATACCCACCTGCGTGTGTGGAGGGGGGTTATGGCAGCACCACCTCCACCAGCAGCCACCTGTGGAAGAAAAACAGAGGCTTGGTATTGGGAGAGTATCACCAAGTACCAGCCGGAGTTAGTATCAGCCGCCAATCATGACATGGAAGAAAAAGTCAGGACCCTAACAGTGAGGAGGCCGTCAGGACCCCCCGGACAATGTCAGAGTCAACACGAAGGACGACACTAAGTGTTTGCACATGAGACCAAGTGTCTCAACGAGCTGGCAGCGCCCATAAAAGACCCCCGTTCCCACTGCAGCAGAAGATGGAGAGCAGCAATTGGGGCGCCCAGTAAACTCCCACAAAGACCACGATGGTAAGGACTGGTTTTCTATGCAACAAGGATTGTCACATGCAGAAGTTATAACTATCTGATCTGAAGGGGTCCGAATGCGGGGACCCCCCACCACTTCGCAAGAAAGTCGCACATGGATAGGTCATCAATAGTTGATCGGTTGGGGTCTGTCGCTCAGGACCCCGGCCAATCAGCTGAGCGGACGCATGCTGTCAGCGCCGCAGATACAGAGGTTGGAGTGGAAGCAGAAGTTTCTGCTCCGACCCCTGCAACTGCGGGCAGGGCTCGCATTGATTTCAATGAGCCGTGTCTGCAGTTACAAGCACCGGCCACTGCACAAAGGTCGGCAGAGAGACTACTGCTGCTTCCGCTCCAACCTGTGTATTTGCAGCGCTGACAGCATGCGCCGGCTCAGCTGATCAGTCAGGGTCCCGAGCAATGGACCCCAGCCGATCAACTACTGATGACAATTTCAGAGAACTGTAGAGAAGAAACAAAGGATCAGCACGCTGGGAAGATCTCCCCCCCCCTCCTGCGCAAATTATGTGTAAGTGACTCAGAATCTGATAACTTCTCCATGACTGACGTCAGAGAAGACATGAAAATTCATCACGGTGCACCTACAGAACCGACAGACGGGATAACGTCTCACCTCAAGTCCGTGTCTCAGGACCCAACGAGAGGAGCGTGGACTGCGGCCGCTAGCCACGTACAGTTGAGGATGTCCTCATTGGCTAAGGATAGGGCATAAGTAGTATTCTCCCCGGAAAACCCCTTTAAACCTGCAACTTTTGCCAGCGAGGGTGATTCGTTTTGTGAGAAGAATGCTTCGCTGAACTTGTGATTCAATGTGAAAAATCTCATTTTTTCAAAAGTAAAGACAAAAAAATAAATAAATAAAAATCGCATCACGCTTGGATGAAATTCGCATTTATATGTGAGTGTGATGTGATTTTTTTTTTTTTTTGGGCTGCCATAGGAAATAATGGACGATTCTCAAATAGGACATGCAACGACTTTTCTATCTCGGGCCATCATCCGAGGAAAAAATTGCTTATGTGAATAAAAAGATTGAAATACACGTTCTTTACATGCGTGAAATCTGTTCACATTGCAATAGGATAGAACTCGCCCGGGGGAATGCACCCAAGGCCGGGATTGGAGGTCTATGGAGAGGACTGGCCATGAACATGTGAAGGCGTGCGACAAATGGTGGGACAAAGGGGACAGTGGTGACAGCAGCCATCCACAAACCCTTCAGCGCAGCAACATCACTATATACAATTCTGCAGTCTACAGGGCTGAGGAGCTATGACCAGCACACCGTACACATGACTCCCCACCGAGACAACTCTACGAACCTTCAATGTGTCTCCTCACAGTCCACACAGCATTGGGGTTACCGGGCAGCTCGGAGACGGCCATTTCAGAGACCTGTAGAGAAGAAACGAAGGATGAGCACGCTGGGAAGATCTCCCCTCCTCCTGCGCATATTATGTGTGAGCGACTCAGAATCTGATAACTTCTCCATGACTGACGTCAGAGAAGAGACATGAAAATTCATCACGGTGCACCTACAGAACCGAAAGATGGGATAACGTCTCACCTCAAGTCCGTGTCTCAGGACCCGGAGAGAGGAGCGTGGACCACGGCCGCTAGCCACGTACAGTTGAGGAGTGTCCTCGTTGGCCAAGTCTGCAATCTGAAGAAGAAAGGACAGAGCAGGAGATGTAGTCTGGGTCACAGGGAATGTTGCCAACCTCCCGCATCCTACCCCACGTGGCACCTTACCTGGCAGGACATGATGGGGGACAAGCTGTCCTGCTCATCCACCAGTACCAGGTTCTTCAGAGGACGTGGCTGAAAAAAGAAAGTGTCCCCCTCTTCTAAAGGCATGGCGGATGAGAACTCTGGTTCCTCATCATCATCACCCAGGTGAGCAATCTGATATAGGTAACTGAAGGAGAAACGTGCAGTCAGTGCTCAGAACAGCGGGGGTAGCCCTTCCCTCACATCGGTCGGACACTTACTGGTTCCCAAACTCTGAAGCCACAAAGAGAAAGCCGGTCTTCAGGACGCACATCGCCGCGGCCACAGGAACTGTATCAAAGTACTTCAACCGGATTTCCGTAACCTGAAGGGGAAGGTGCAGATGGTGAGAATACAGCATTACAATCCCTCTCACCCGGGCGGGTCACAGGTCACCGTCCTCACCATGTCTTCATCCGTCTCCAGAGTGATCTTGAAGATGTCTCCCTGCTCCGTCTGGGCCAGGAAGAAGAACATGGATTTGGTTTTGTGAGTGGCCGAGCAGACAAAAATCATTCCTCGCTCGGGGTCATCCAGGTCGTTCTGTGCAGAAGAAAGGAGGGAGGTTCAGAATCAAACATGGTACCCCTTAACAAAACCCCCTACCAATCTCGAGAGACGGCAGCGAATCAGAGTCTTCACTTTCTCTCCAGGACAGTGTCAGAGAAGAGACATGAGAATTCATCAGTAATGGCTGCTGAACGTCGAGATGATCAAGCATGGAAGCACTCACCCTCCTCCTCGGGATGGGACATCGGATGTCTGGCTGATCACCAAAGTTCTTGTATGTAATGTAGTTCTCAGAACAGATCAGCACGCCGCTGGGGCCGTCCGAGCCCCCGGGAACTGCAAAGAAGAGAAAGGAAGAACATGGCGCAGTGATGCATAATCCTCCACGTAACACGCGGCAGCGGTCGCACTGCACCGTCCAAGTCTGCAGAATTCTCCTCACTCAACTCTGCTACTGTTATATCAGGAAAAGCCGGACCACCATAGTATCATCAATACCCCCCATTAACTACTTAAAGTGACCCTCCAGTTTCTGGCCAAAATTCTGTCCCGGGCGGCTGGAGGGGATGTATTGTATGTGTCCTTCTGGCTCCGCTTCCATGTTCAGGAGGACATGGCCATCTTCACACTACCTAATAACCCATAGTGCATTGCTAGTCCGCGTACCAATGCACTATACCGGCTTACGTGATCAGCACTGGCCAAAAAAATAGCAGTAGCCATCCTGGCTGCTCGAAAATGGGACTGGAACCGGGCAACAGAGCTGGAAGAAAGAAGATAGTGTGCAGATATACCAAAGGACAGACTTTTCTTCAGAAAACCGGAGGGTCACTTTAAAGGGGTTGTACCAGAACAACAAGTTACGCCCCATCCACAGGATAGGGGATAACTTGCTAATAGAGGGGAGACCCCCAACAATCTGGAGAATGGGAGTCTAAGTTGCACGCTGCTGTCACTGCAAGGGTCTCTTCTCCCCCCCTGCAGTGCCGTAACTCTATATGAAGCGCTGGCTGAGCATGCCTGGTCAGAGATCTATTCCTTTCTATGGGGCTGACGGAAATAGCTGAGTGGCACCCGCCTGGCTCTCTCCGCAGTTCTATTGAAAGTGAATGGAGCGCTGGCACAACCAGACCTCCATTCAGTCTCCTCCTCTCTCCTGTGGATAGGGACCAACTTGCTAACATGGTACAACCCCTATAAAGTTGCGGCTTAGTTTGGTACTTAAAAGTTTTTCCACACAAATACTAGGATTTAGCCTCAGGATCGGTCATCAATAGCCGATTGGCCGGGGTTCACCGCTCAGGATCCCAGCGGATTAGCTGTTCTGGTGCACGAGCGCCACAATACACAGGGGTCGGAGTGGTAGATGGCTGACCCGTGCAGCTGTCATTGATTTTAATGAGCTGCTTCTACAATTACCAGCGCCGGCCGCTGCGCAGGTCAGAGCAATCTGCTTCCGCTTCGTATCCCTTCTTTTGGTGTTGACAGTGGGCACCCGAGCGGCTGATCGTCCGAGGTCCCCCGGCTGTTCAACTATTGATGACTAATCCGGAGGATAATCATGAATAGTATTTGCATGGAAAACCCCTTTAATAACGCAGGAATTTGTGGTGTTTTTTCTGTAAGCTGTAACTTTAGCAGTGGACATGATGAGGGCCGGCAATACGCGGCGAGCTGCAGTTTTTACCTATGATATTGCGTATAACGTTTGTATTTTTCTTCATGGGACGACTTGTCGTTAACATTGGGGTCAGTTTAGGGGTACTTATGGCTTTTAGGGGAGGCTGAACACTAGGGGAAAAAAAAGGTCCGATGAACCACCTAGATGCCACGGTCAGCATGGACCGACATCTGAGGGGTTAAACAGTTACGTTTCGGAGTGGATGCTGATCCCGGCCATTAATGTGGGATACCAGCTGGATAATAAGCCGACACCGGCAAGTGATGGTGTGCGCCATTCCTGAACTCACGCCATTACTGCGGCTCGCGGGAACAATCTGCTATTATAGTGCCTCGTAGGAAAGGATTAAGGCTGCTCTGGTTCTCCCAGATTCTCCAGTCACTCGGATGGCAAATCTACCTACATAATAATCCTCTTCCGTACGACTGCAGCGCTAAGAAACCGGTGGGTGGTGCCCGTACGTAGTGCAGCGCTGGCGGCCATGGAGGACGTCCGCAGACATATAACCAGTAGATGGCTGAATGAAAACACACCGACGGCCCTGCAGGAACACGCGTCTGTCCCATCAGTGCCGGACTAAATGACACACGAGCGGAGGACCGGTGCCAACAGTGCTGGATTATAGGATGTGCGAGCACAAAACACGTGCCCATGCCATACAGTGCTGGATTACAAGACGAGTGATGACAGAACACTGCTGGATTAGAGGACTCGAGAGCAGAGAACACGCGCCCGTGCCACGCAGTCCCGGATTAGAGGACTCGAGAGCAGAGAACACCGGCGTCCGTGCCAGGCAGTCCCGGATTAGAGGACTGGAGAGCAGAGAACACGCGCCCGTGCCACGCAGTCCCGGATTATAGGACTCGAGAGCAGAGAAAACACGCACCCGTGCCACGCAGTCCCGGATTAGAGGACTCGAGAGCAGAGAAAACACGCGCCCGTGCCACGCAGTCCCGGATTAGAGGACTCGAGAGCAGAGAACACGCGCCCGTGGCACGCAGTCACGGATTAGAGGACTCGAGAGCAGAGAAAACACGCGCCCGTGCCACGCAGTCCCGAATTAGAGGACTCGAGAGCAGAGAAAACACGTGCCCGTGCCACGCAGTCCCGGATTAGAGGACTCGAGAGCAGAGAAAACACGCACCCGTGCCACGCAGTCCCGGATTAGAGGACTCGAGAGCAGAGAAAACACGCACCCGTGCCACGCAGTCCCGGATTAGAGGACTCGAGAACAGAGAAAACATGCGCCCGTGCCACGCAGTCCCGGATTAGAGGACTCGAGAGCAGAGAAAACACGCGCCCGTGCCACGCAGTCCCGGATTAGAGGACTCGAGAGCAGAGAAAACACGCGCCCGTGCCACGCAGTCCCGGATTAGAGGACTCGAGAGCAGAGAACACGTGCCCGTGCCATGCAGTCCCGGATTAGAGGACTCGAGAGCAGAAAACACGCGCCCGTGCCACGCAGTCCCGGATTAGAGGACTCGAGAGCAGAGAACACGCGCCCGTGCCACGCAGTCCCAGATTAGAGGACTCGAGAGCAGAGAACACGCGCCCGTGCCACGCAGTCCCGGATTAGAGGACTCGAGAGCAGAGAACACGCGCCCGTGCCATGCAGTCCCGGATTAGAGGACTCGAGAGCAGAAAACACGCGCCCGTGCCACGCAGTCCCGGATTAGAGGACTGGAGAGCAGAGAAAACACGCACCCGTGCCATGCAGTCCCGGATTAGAGAACTCGAGAGCAGAAAACATGCGCTTGTGCCACGCAGTCCCGGATTAGAGGACTCGAGAGCAGAGAACACGCGCCCGTGCCACGCAGTCCCGGATTAGAGGACTCGAGAGCAGAGAAAACACGTGCCCATGCCATGCAGTCCCGGATTAGAGGACAGACCACGTCACCCCCATCCAGCGCTGGCTTATAGGCCGCTGCCATACGCAGATTCCTCTCCCACTCACCGGTGATTAAGAAGTTGCCGTGCTCCTCCAGGGGTTCGCTGTACTTGCGCACGACGTGGTTCAGGCCGAGGTCCAGCTCGTAGAAGGTCAGCGTCTGCTGGGTGTTGGCGGCCACTTCACCAGTGGGATCGTTATCGGCTTCCTAAAAGTCAACCAAGTCCTGTCAGGAACCAAAGCGCAGCGTCCGCCGAAACCCATGATGGAGGCGGCTCAGCGTCAGAAACACAACTCTCTCCAGCCAGAGTCAGAGAAGAGACATGAAGACTCATCACAGTGAGCGCCGTGCAGGACTACAACCCCCAGCATGCTCCTCACCTCATAGTCCATCTCCAGGCAGGCAAACATGGGGTTCTCAAAGCCCACATCCACGCCCACCACGTGGTACACCAGGGTGTTGGCCTTGTGGGCCTCCAGCGGCGAGGAGATGGTGAGCCGGGCGGCAGCGTCTCTGTTCAGGATGTACACCAACTTCTGTTTCTCTATGGCACCTGAGAAGACAAGACACAGCGGGTGAGGCACCGCCGAGGACCAACATGCATCTCCAGAGGGCGCAGACAGTAGAGGCCGGGCACACCGCCGGAGCAAAGCAACGCCCTGCAGAGCCGCCAGCAGTCTACAGAAGCGAGACCCCTGCCACCTCAGCTATGACCCACTATAGCACCCCTCCCCCACCACTCACTTATCATCACAGCTCGGCCCTTGGGGTCCACGGCCAAGAACTGCCCGGGCACAATCCTGCGGCAGCCGCTCTTCCCGAACGTCTCCTGGTGGATCTTCTCGAACATGTTCTTGGACGGGTGGTACTCCAGGATGATGATGCGGCCGGAGTCGCTGCCCACCACAATGTAGTCCTTCGTGCCGCCGGTCAGACGAAACGCCATGAGCGAGCGGATGACGCCGAACACCTCCACCGTCAGCAGCGTGTGCACCTTACCGGTGTTGGCATCGGGGCGGAGCAGCTCCAGGATCTTCCCCCGGGAAACAACGATTTCCTGGAGTTTGGTGCCTATTCAACAACAAAATGTGAGTCGTACAAAGTCACCCCGAAATCACCCGACCCCCAAAACAGCAGACTCCTCCTCACAGCAATCCGCTGCGGGCAACAGATGGGGCTGGAGGCGGAGCTAAATCAGTAGTGTGGCCCCCGTCATCCTCAGGACCCGCGGGGCCCAGATGTCAGACCCCGATCGTGGAGTGCTGAAATACTCCGGAGCCCGCCGTTACTGCGCATTGTGCCACCAGAGGGGCGTGGCCTGCGGCGCGGGGGGGGGGGGGGGGGTGTTACCTGAGAAGTTTCCATGGATGGCGAAGCTGATGCCGGTGGCCCGCTGCAGGGTGATGTTGTAGAGAAACATGGCGGCAGCTCAGCGTCAGCGAACTGGAGAAGAGAGGAGAGAAGTTACAGCGGGCGACACCGAGCCACAAACCCAACCGCTGCCGTCCCCGAAACCCAGCCGCGCATCACCGCCGCCGTCCCCGAAACCCAGCCGCGCATCACCGCCGCCGTCCCCGAAACCCAGCCGCGCATCACCGCCGCCGCCCCCGAAACCCAACCGCGCATCACCGCCGCCGCCCCCGAAACCCAACCGCGCATCACCGCCGCCGCCCCCGAAACCCAACCGCGCATCACCGCCGCCGTCCCCGAAACCCAGCCGCGCATCACCGCCGCCGCCCCCGAAACCCAGCCGCGCATCACCGCCGCCGTCCCCGAAACCCAGCCGCGCATCACCGCCGCCGTCCCCGAAACCCAGCCGCGCATCACCGCCGCCGTCCCCGAAACCCAGCCGCGCATCACCGCCGCCGTCCCCGAAACCCAGCTGCGCATCACCGCCGCCGCCCCCGAAACCCAACCGCGCATCACCGCCGCCGCCCCCGAAACCCAACCGCGCATCACCGCAGCCGCCCCCGAAACCCAACCGCGCATCACCGCCGCCGTCCCCGAAACCCAGCCGCGCATCACCGCCGCCGTCCCCGAAACCCAGCCGCGCATCACCGCCGCCGCCCCCGAAACCCAACCGCGCATCACCGCCGCCGCCCCCGAAACCCAACCGCGCATCACCGCCGCCGCCCCCGAAACCCAACCGCGCATCACCGCCGCCGTCCCCGAAACCCAGCCGCGCATCACCGCCGCCGTCCCCGAAACCCAGCCGCGCATCACCGCCGCCGTCCCCGAAACCCAGCCGCGCATCACCGCCGCCGTCCCCGAAACCCAACCGCGCATCACCGCCGCCGTCCCCGAAACCCAGCCGCGCATCACCGCCGCCGTCCCCGAAACCCAACCGCGCATCACTGCCGCCATCCCCGAAACCCAACCGCGCATCACTGCCGCCATCCCCGAAACCCAACCGCGCGTGCCATCACCCCCCCCCCCACGCTGCCACCCCTCTGAAACCCAGCTGCGCACCGCCGCCACACACCAAACCCAACCTAACGCCCCCCCCTCCCCATCAAACCCCACCTGCAGCCCAGCATTATCGTGATCCCATCCGCACAGCGCAGCGCCCCCCGCTGACCCTGAACCCCCATATGCAGACACCCTGATACAAGCCGCTGCACCCCAACAGACAGGCCTGAAGGCACAGCAGGCTCTGACTGAACCTCAACAGTCCCGGCGGGAACCCCCGAGCACCGAGGACGCCATCACCTCCTGCCTCAGCCCCACAACCCATCAGGCCCCACATGACGCCCTCACACCCCGACCAGCTGGACAGAGCGCCCCCTACCCGCCCTCCGCCCCGGGACTCTCACCCACCCGGTGTCCGGGCTCTCTGGGGCGGCGGATGGCGGGGATTACACGCGGATTCCCGGTCACTCGGCCGCCATTTCGCGCAGTCAAGACCACGAACCCTGAGAAAGACCCCGGAGCTGCCCGCGGCGCGCCTGTCCTCCAGCAGCCGGCACCTCAGAGGCCACCTGCCCGCCGGCAACTCACACACAGCCGCCTCGGAGCCTCCCCTGCAGCCCTGGGCGCACACAGATCCCGTCCTCACTCACCAACCGGCACCACCGCGGGCAGCCCGGCCCCGTCAGCAGGAAGTACCGCGGCGCCGGAAGTGACGTGGCTGCCAACATGGCGGGCTCAGCCAGTTACCAAGGAGACAGGGGCTCCGCTCTGAGCATGGACCGGATCCGTTCCCTGACCGACCTGCAGGAGCTGGAGGGGGCGCTGGTGCGGCTGTGCGCCGAGGAGGTACTGCCCCCTAGCGGCGGCCGCAGGGGTCTGTCAGCAGGGATGGAGGGGCACACAGGATGGCAGGTCACCACTGGGTGCAGTGCTGGAATGGCGCAAGCAGAGCGGGCGCCGCCATATTGCTGGCTGCACACGCGTTGTATGGGACGCTGCAATACTTCATCGCGCCGCGCCGATCACCCAGAACTGCGCCAAATCCTGTATACAACTGCGAGAAAAGCATCCGCGCTCCCGTCACCATGGAGACGCTGCGCCGGTATATACCGCCTGGTGATGTCCGCGCTGCGCCGGTATATACCGCCTGGTGATGTCCGCGCTGCGCCGGTATATACCGTCTGGTGATGTCCGCGCTGCGCCGGTATATACCGTCTGGTGATGTCCGCGCTGCGCCGGTATATACCGCCTGGTGATGTCCGCGCTGCGCCTGTATATACCGCCTGGTGATGTCCGCGTTGCGCCGGTATATACCGTCTGGTGATGTCCGCGCTGCGCCGGTATATACCGTCTGGTGATGTCCGCGCTGCGCCGGTATATACCGTCTGGTGATGTCCGCGCCGGTATATACCGCCTGGTGATGTCCGCGCTGCGCCGGTATATACCGTCTGGTGATGTCCGCGCTGCGCCGGTATATACCGTCTGGTGATGTCCGCGCTGCGCCGGTATATACCGTCTGGTGATGTCCGCGCTGCGCCGGTATATACCGCCTGGTGATGTCCGTGCTGCGCCGGTATATACCGCCTGGTGATGTCCGCGCTGCGCCGGTATATACCGCCTGGTGATGTCCGCGCTGCGCCGGTATATACCGCCTGGTGATGTCCGCGCTGCGCCGGTATATACCGCCTGGTGATGTCCGCTCTGCGCCGGTATATACCATCTGGTGATGTCCGCGCCGGTATATACCGTCTGGTGATGTCCGTGCTGCGCCGGTATATACCGCCTGGTGATGTCCGCGCTGCGCCGGTATATACCGTCTGGTGATGTCCGCGCTGCGCCGGTATATACCGTCTGGTGATGTCCGCGCTGCGCCGGTATATACCGTCTGGTGATGTCCGCACCGCTGTTATCCGCCATCACTGTACACGGAGGCGCTGCGCCCGGTATAAAGGCGTATATAAAGAAACAGCGAGTCAGAGATTTGCGCTCGTTGTCAGAAACAGCAAAAATCGTTCTTCGCTTACACGGACGCTCCAATCTTTGTACAAATGGCGTCCGAGAAGAAGATTCACCGCAGAACGTCCGACGAGAAACACGGATCCGAAATGTGAGAATAGAACAAAATAGCAACATGTCCGCCCCCTCAGAGCAACAGACAACCACAGCTGCCGCCGCTCACCCCCCATGGGGGTATATATACACCGCCGGTCTGAGGTCTGCTGGGGGTTATACTCCGCCCCGCCAGCATGTATCCCTGATAGTGCTCTCACCCCTCATGGGGGTATATATACAGCAGGTACGTCGTCGGCTCGTACAAACAAGAATTCATTCACTCTTTCACATTCGCTGTACAAGTGAGAAGGAATGAACGAGCCGACGCTGGGCTGTACTCCTGCATGAAATGAACGACGAGCGAAGAGTGAACGCTTTTATTGTTTCTCGTTGGCGCGGTTAGACCGAAGGATATCATTCCGTGTAAACGCCCCGACCGCCGGGCGATGAGAACTAACATCATTCCCTTTTCTAGGCACTTTAAGGTTCCTCTGCGGCCCCGAACGGCGTTAGCATTCAGCTGAGACTCCCTGTTTTGCGCACTCAGGCCGCCTCCAACGGGCGATAAAATCGTGCGAGATTTGTGCGTTTGTAGATGCTTATATGGACCCCATTATTAGGAATGGCTTCATTCACATCATTCACATCATTCACATCATTCACATCGGCGATGTCTTCCTGCGTGTCGCTGCGATGCGGCGAACATCACAACCTGTTGTATCTCCTGTTAGCCAGCCCATTAAAAGCAATGAGAGAACTCCGCGATCCCCTGCCGCAGCTGTGACGGCCGCGCCGCAAGGATGCGAGGAGCGCGATATCGGGCCGCTCTCACACGGCGGTAAAACGCGCTTCAAACCATTTCCTGAGCGATGGTCATCCGCCTCTTCAAACGAAAATCGCTGCGTTTTTAGCCGCGCTGGTCTGCGAGGCCGCAGTGAAATTAACGGGAGCGCCGTGCCGTGTGGGAGCGGCCGAAACGTTGGTCTGCGGGGTCAGCGGGCGCTATTTTGTACTATTTCACATTTGTAACTGTTTTGGATTATTGCTCCTTATTGTTCAGGGCTCGTTCACCTCAGCGTTGGGGATCTCCGTTTTCCTGCTCCGTTCGCCCCCCCCCCCCCCCCCCCCCCCCCCGGCTGAACGGTTCCGTCTTATGATTTAGATTTCTGGCTAGTAATCCGGCAATTTACAGGACAAATTAGCGTCACTTATTTTTTTAGCGTAAATCGGTGATGCTGATGTGAACGAACCCCAAACACCCGGACGTTCTGCGGCGGCTCTTGGAAGCCATTTTGGATGTTTTTAAAGAATTGTTTGGAGCATCCATGTTGGCCAGCCTTTGTTCTTGTGTTCTCTGGTTGTAAGCGTCCGGTGATGTCCGCGATGGGCGCCATTATCCACTAGTGGCTGTATGCGGGGAGGTGCTGCACCCTGTATATAAACGTCCGGTGATGTCCGCGATGGGCGCCATTATCCACTAGTGGCAGCGTGCGGGGAGGTGCTGCACCCTGTATATAAGCGTCCGGTGATGTCCGCGATGGGCGCCATTATCCACTAGTGGCAGCGTGCGGGGAGGTGCTGCACCCTGTATATAAGCGTCCGGTGATGTCCGCGATGGGCGCCATTATCCACTAGTGGCTGTATGCGGGGAGACGCTGCACCCTGTATATAAGCGTCCGGTGATGTCCACGATGGGCGCCATTATCCACTAGTGGCTGTATGCGGGGAGATGCTGCACCCTGTATATAAGCGTCCGGTGATGTCCGCGATGGGCGCCATTATCCACTAGTGGCAGCGTGCGGGGAGACGCTGCACCCTGTATATAAGCGTCCGGTGATGTCCGCGATGGGCGCCATTATCCACTAGTGGCTGTATGCGGGGAGATGCTGCACCCTGTATATAAGCGTCCGGTGATGTCTGCGATGGGCGCCATTATCCCCTAGTGGCTGTATGCGGGGAGATGCTGCACCCTGTATATAAGCGTCCGGTGATGTCCGCGATGGGCGCCATTATCCACTAGTGGCAGCGTGCGGGGAGGTGCTGCACCCTGTATATAAACGTCCGGTGATGTCCGCGATGGGCGCCATTATCCCCTAGTGGCAGCGTGCGGGGAGGTGCTGCACCCTGTATATAAGCGTCCGGTGATGTCCGCGATGGGCGCCATTATCCCCTAGTGGCAGCGTGCGGGGAGGTGCTGCACCCTGTATATAAGCGTCCGGTGATGTCCGCGATGGGCGCCATTATCCACTAGTGGCTGTATGCGGGGAGACGCTGCACCCTGTATATAAGCGTCCGGTGATGTCCGCGATGGGCGCCATTATCCACTAGTGGCAGCGTGCGGGGAGACGCTGCACCCTGTATATAAGCGTCCGGTGATGTCCGCGATGGGCGCCATTATCCACTAGTGGCAGCGTGCGGGGAGGTGCTGCACCCTGTATATAAGCGTCCGGTGATGTCCGCGATGGGCGCCATTACCCACTAGTGGCAGCGTGCGCGGAGACGCTGCACCCTGTATATAAGCGTCCGGTGATGTCCGCGATGGGCGCCATTATCCCCTAGTGGCAGCGTGCGGGGAGGTGCTGCACCCTGTATATAAGCGTCCGGTGATGTCCGCGATGGGCGCCATTATCCACTAGTGGCTGTATGCGGGGAGACGCTGCACCCTGTATATAAGCGTCCGGTGATGTCCGCGATGGGCGCCATTATCCACTAGTGGCAGCGTGCGGGGAGACGCTGCACCCTGTATATAAGCGTCCGGTGATGTCCGCGATGGGCGCCATTATCCACTAGTGGCAGCGTGCGGGGAGACGCTGCACCCTGTATATAAGCGTCCGGTGATGTCCGCGATGGGCGCCATTATCCACTAGTGGCAGCGTGCGGGGAGGTGCTGCACCCTGTATATAAGCGTCCGGTGATGTCCGCGATGGGCGCCATTACCCACTAGTGGCAGCGTGCGAGGAGATGCTGCACCCTGTATATAAGCGTCTGCCGATGTCGCCACAGGCGCCGGTATCTGCTATCACTCGCTTTGTTTTGCAGGTGGAGGTGGAGGCGGCGCTGGAGTCTCTGCTCGGACAGCAGGGGGCGGTGGAGAACAAGATGCTGGCCTTACAGCGGATGGGGTATGTAACATGCGTTTTAGTTCCGGTTAAAAAAAAAAAACAAAACCTGGAAGCGTTCCGTTTTCTTTTTTTTTTTTTTTGAAAACCCATCGAAATCAAAGGGGAAAAAAGTGGATGAGAGAAACTGAGATAAAAGTGCGTGTGAACGACCCCGAGGCTGCTGTGTGGCCTGTATGACACACGGACGCCGCTGAGCCTCGGGCGCCGTGTAATGCTGTTTTTGCGATGCAGTTTGCAGCCGATCGCCGTCTACATGTGATGCACATCGAAATCCCGTTCTGTAAAATCCGATCAGCTAAAAACTTTGTCGCAAAACTGTATTGTTTCCTGGTAAAAACACGCTGCGACCATAAGAACGCTGTAGAGGCGCCATGTGGGGGTGCGGCCTAAAGCTGCTGGAACATGTGACCTGGAGTCGCCCCCATAACCCCGGCGGCGCGCTGTCATTACCATCCTCCTCCTCTCTTCATTTAGACCAAACCTGCAGCTGATAGAAGGAGACGCCGAGCAGCTGTCAGGGATGATCACCTTTACCTGTAACCTGGCCGAGAACGTCAGCAGTAAGGTGCGACAACTGGACCTCGCCAAGGTATGTCCGCGTCATCACAGCAGGGCGCAGGGGTTTACATTGTAAGATCGGGCAGGTGCTGCCCCTAGTGGTCAGGGCATTCATGTGGCGAGTTCCTCCAGGCTCCACTGTGGAGTAGTATTCGGAGTTGCTTCATGTCTTCTACTCCAGTCACATCTAGAGCTGCAGGCACTGTGTTCTCTTCCTCAGAGCCGGCTCTATCAGGCCATACAGCGAGCGGATGACATACTGGACCTGAAGTTCTGTATGGACGGTGTGCAGAGCGCGCTGAAGAACGAGGAGTACGAGCAGGCGGCGGCGCACATCCACCGATACCTGTGCCTGGACAAGTCCGTCATCGAGCTCAGCCGGCAGGGCAAAGAAGGTAAAGTCTGCGGGCGGTGCGATGTGTGTACTGTGCCCCTCCATCAGTCTGTGACAGGGCGGCGGGCGGTGCAATGTGTATACTGTGCCCCTCCATCAGTCTGTGACAGGGCAGCGGGCGGTGCGATGTGTATACTGTGCCCCTCCATCAGTCTGTGACAGGGCTGGGGGCGGTGTGATGTGTATACTGTGCCCCTCCATCAGTCTGTGACAGGGCAGCGGGCGGTGCGATGTGTATACTGTACCCCTCCATCAGTCTGTGACAGGGCAGCGGGCGGTGCGATGTGTATACTGTGCCCCTCCATCAGTCTGTGACAGGGCAGCGGGCGGTGCGATGTGTATACTGTGCCCCTCCATCAGTCTGTGACAGGGCATCGGGCGGTGCGATGTGTATACTGTGCCCCTCCATCAGTCTGTAACAGGGCTGCGGGCGGTGTGATGTGTATACTGTACCCCTCCATCAGTCTGTGACAGGGCTGCGGGCGGTGTGATGTGTGTACTGTGCCCCTCCATCAGTCTGTGACAGGGCGGCGGGCGGTGCGATGTGTGTACTGTGCCCCTCCATCAGTCTGTACCAGGGCTGCGGGCGGTGCAATGTGTATACTGTACCCCTCTCATCAGTCTGTACCAGGGCTGCGGGCGGTGCAATGTGTATACTGTACCCCTCTCATTAGTCTGTGACAGGGCGGCGGGCGGTGTGATGTGTATACTGTGCCCCTCCATCAGTCTGTGACAGGGCAGCGGGCGGTGCGATGTGTATACTGTGCCCCTCCATCAGTCTGTGACAGGGCAGCGGGCGGTGCGATGTGTATACTGTGCCCCTCCATCAGTCTGTGACAGGGCGGCGGGCGGTGCGATGTGTATACTGTGCCCCTCCATCAGTCTGGGACAGGGCGGCGGGCGGTGCGATGTGTATACTGTGCCCCTCTATCAGTCTGACCCTTTCTGGGTGACGCTCTCATGGCTTTCTGCACTGTTCTCCAGGCAGTACGATCGATGCCAACCTACAGCACCTGCAGGAAGCCGAGAAGAAGCTGAAGGTTCTGGTCAGCGACAAGTTTGATGCGGCAACTAAAGTTGGAGATCTTCCTCAGGTGGAGAGGTTCTTCAAGATCTTCCCGCTCCTGGGGCTGCACGAGGAGGGGATCAGCAAGTTCTCTGCCTACCTGTGTCAGCAGGTGAGAGGACGCTTGTCTCTGACCCACCCCCCGCCTCTCGCTCATTCCCGGTTGCAGCCCCCGTTGTTCTCTCCGGCCTTCCGATGTTGTCCTGTCTGATTTGGGTGTCTGCTTTGCAGGTAGCTAAGAAGGCTGAGGAAAACTTGGCTCTGGCTCTGGGATCCGAGAGCAGCGAGCGTCGGGCAACTCTCTTATTCGCAGATACACTAACGCTTCTCTTTGAAGGTGAGTACAGCGCCACGCTTCTCTTACTCTGAGGCCCCCATGTGATGGCGGTGGTCCTTCCCGGGCTGCACTTACTTTAGTTCCATCCTCAGCTGGATGCTCTTCTGGGCCGGCAACAATGAAACCTTCAGCAGGAGCGTCGGTGTACGGTGGACAGGACGGCCATCACTGCTGAGCTCGGATATCCCAGCACCGTGTGATGGTGGTATTCCCTGTATTTCAGGTATTGCTCGGATAGTGGAGACTCATCAGCCCATTGTAGAGACGTACTATGGGCCAGGCCGACTCTACATGCTGATCAAACACCTACAGGCCGAGTGCGACCGGCAAGTGGAAAAAGTAGTGGACAAGTTCATACAGCAGAGAGACTACCAGAGGAAGGTGAGGTGCGCAATCGGTAGAGATGAGGCGGTGTGTGATCCCTAGAGGGTAGGTCGGATGAGGCGGTGTGTGATCCCTAGAGGGTAGGTTGGATGAGGCGGTGTGTGATCCCTAGAGGGTAGGTCGGATGAGGCGGTGTGTGATCCCTAGAGGGTAGGTCGGATGAGGCGGTGTGTGATCCCTAGAGGGTAGGTCGGATGAGGCGGTGTGTGATCCCTAGAGGGTAGGTCGGATGAGGCGGTGTGTGAACCATAGAGGGTAGGTCGGATGAGGCGGTGTGTGATCCCTAGAGGGTAGGTCGGATGAGGCGGTGTGTGAACCATAGAGGGTAGGTCGGATGAGGTGGTGTGTGATCCCTAGAGGGTAGGTCGGATGAGGCGGTGTGTGATCCCTAGAGGGTAGGTCGGATGAGGCGGTGTGTGATCCCTAGAGGGTAGGTCGGATGAGGCGGTGTGTGAACCATAGAGGGTAGGTCGGATGAGGCGGTGTGTGATCCCTAGAGGGTAGGTCGGATGAGGCGGTGTGTGAACCATAGAGGGTAGGTCGGATGAGGCGGTGTGTGATCCCTAGAGGGTAGGTTGGATGAGGCGGTGTGTGATCCCTAGAGGGTAGGTCGGATGACGCGGTGTGTGATTCCCTAGAGGGTAGGTCGGATGAGGCGGCGTGTGATCCCTAGAGGGTAGGTCGGATGACGCGGTGTGTGATCCCTAGAGGGTAGGTCGGATGAGGCGGTGTGTGATCCCTAGAGGGTAGGTCGGATGAGGCGGCGTGTGATCCCTAGAGGGTAGGTCGGATGAGGCGGCGTGTGATGCCTAGAGGGTAGGTCGGATGAGGCGGTGTGTGATTCCTAGAGGGTAGGTTGGATGAGGCGGTGTGTGATTCCTAGAGGGTAGGTCGGATGAGGCGGTGTGTGATCCCTAGAGGGTAGGTCGGATGAGGCGGTGTGTGATCCCTAGAGGGTAGGTCGGATGAGGCGGTGTGTGATGCCTAGAGGGTAGGTCGGATGAGGCGGTGTGTGATCCCTAGAGGGTAGGTCGGATGAGGCGGTGTGTGATTCCTAGAGGGTAGGTTGGATGAGGCGGTGTGTGATCTCTAGAGGGTAGGTTGGATGAGGCGGTGTGTGATGCCTAGAGGGTAGGTCGGATGAGGCGGTGTGTGATCCCTAGAGGGTAGGTTGGATGAGGCGGTGTGTGATGCCTAGAGGGTAGGTCGGATGAGGCGGTGTGTGTGATCCCTAGAGGGTAGGTCGGATGAGGCGGTGTGTGAACCATAGAGGGTAGGTCGGATGAGGCGGTGTGTGATCCCTAGAGGGTAGGTTGGATGAGGCGGTGTGTGATCCCTAGAGGGTAGGTCGAATGAGGCGGTGTGTGATCCCTAGAGGGTAGGTCGGATGAGGCGGTGTGTGATCCCTAGAGGGTAGGTCGGATGAGGCGGCGTGTGATGCCTAGAGGGTAGGTCGGATGAGGCGGTGTGTGATTCCTAGAGGGTAGGTTGGATGAGGCGGTGTGTGATTCCTAGAGGGTAGGTTGGATGAGGCGGTGTGTGATGCCTAGAGGGTAGGTTGGATGAGGCGGTGTGTGATTCCTAGAGGGTAGGTTGGATGAGGCGGTGTGTGATCTCTAGAGGGTAGGTTGGATGAGGCGGTGCGTGATTCCTAGAGGGTAGGTTGGATGAGGCGGTGCGTGATTCCTAGAGGGTAGGTTGGATGAGGCGGTGTGTGATCCCTAGAGGGTAGGTTGGATGAGGCGGTGTGTGATCCCTAGAGGGTAGGTCGGATGAGGCGGTGTGTGAACCATAGAGGGTAGGTCGGATGAGGCGGTGTGTGATCCCTAGAGGGTAGGTTGGATGAGGCGGTGTGTGATCCCTAGAGGGTAGGTTGGATGAGGCGGTGTGTGATCCCTAGAGGGTAGGTTGGATGAGGCGGTGTGTGATCCCTAGAGGGTAGGTCGGATGAGGCGGCGTGTGATCCCTAGAGGGTAGGTCGGATGAGGCGGCGTGTGATCCCTAGAGGGTAGGTCGGATGAGGCGGCGTGTGATCCCTAGAGGGTAGGTCGGATGAGGCGGCGTGTGATGCCTAGAGGGTAGGTCGGATGAGGCGGTGTGTGATTCCTAGAGGGTAGGTCGGATGAGGCGGTGTGTGATCCCCAGAGGGTAGGTCGGATGAGGCGGTGTGTGATCCCTAGAGGGTAGGTCGGATGAGGCGGCGTGTGATCCCTAGAGGGTAGGTCGGATGAGGCGGCGTGTGATGCCTAGAGGGTAGGTCGGATGAGGCGGTGTGTGATTCCTAGAGGGTAGGTTGGATGAGGCGGTGTGTGATTCCTAGAGGGTAGGTTGGATGAGGCGGTGTGTGATGCCTAGAGGGTAGGTTGGATGAGGCGGTGTGTGATTCCTAGAGGGTAGGTTGGATGAGGCGGTGTGTGATCTCTAGAGGGTAGGTTGGATGAGGCGGTGCGTGATTCCTAGAGGGTAGGTTGGATGAGGCGGTGTGTGATCCCTAGAGGGTAGGTTGGATGAGGCGGTGTGTGATCCCTAGAGGGTAGGTCGGATGAGGCGGTGTGTGAACCATAGAGGGTAGGTCGGATGAGGCGGTGTGTGATCCCTAGAGGGTAGGTTGGATGAGGCGGTGTGTGATCCCTAGAGGGTAGGTTGGATGAGGCGGTGTGTGATCCCTAGAGGGTAGGTCGGATGAGGCGGCGTGTGATCCCTAGAGGGTAGGTCGGATGAGGCGGCGTGTGATGCCTAGAGGGTAGGTCGGATGAGGCGGTGTGTGATCCCTAGAGGGTAGGTCGGATGAGGCGGTGTGTGATGCCTAGAGGGTAGGTCGGATGAGGCGGTGTGTGATCCCTAGAGGGTAGGTTGGATGAGGCGGTGTGTGATTCCTAGAGGGTAGGTTGGATGAGGCGGTGTGTGATGCCTAGAGGGTAGGTCGGATGAGGCGGTGTGTGATCCCTAGAGGGTAGGTCGGATGAGGCGGTGTGTGAACCATAGAGGGTAGGTCGGATGAGGCGGTGTGTGATCCCTAGAGGGTAGGTTGGATGAGGCGGTGTGTGATCCCTAGAGGGTAGGTTGGATGAGGCGGTGTGTGATCTCTAGAGGGTAGGTTGGATGAGGCGGTGTGTGATCCCTAGAGGGTAGCTCGGATGAGGCGGTGTGTGATTCCCTAGAGGGTAGGTCGGATGAGGCGGTGTGTGATCCCTAGAGGGTAGGTCGGATGAGGTGTTGTGTAATCCCTAGAGATGGGGTGGGTTGCAGTGTGTGCGATCTGTAGAATGGAGGTCGGGGAAGATGTGCAATCCATAATTGGGAGGCAGGATGTGATTTGTAGAGGTAATATAGGGAGCGCAGGGTGAGACGGTGTGTAGTCCATAGAGGAGAGGTTTGGGAAGGAGGTGAGGGGAGACGGGGTGCGATCTGTAGAGGTCATATAGGGAAAACGTGTGCGATCCACAGAGGTGAGATGGGGGAGGTGGGGTGTGATTGGTCAAAGAGGATTTGGGGGTCCTATGGGGGAGCGGAGAAGCTGATTATGGGGGGGTTAGCATGTGTGAGGTGTATAATACACAGTGTGATGTCTCTTCTTGCAGTTCCAGCGGGTGCAGAGCTGCATGATCCGAGCTTCGTCCTCCGACAGGATTGAACCCAGGTGAGGTTTCTGCTTTCCTACAATGCAGGTGATTGCATATGGCCCCTCGGAGGAGGACAACAACCTGCTGGCCATGAAACTTGACTTTATATTTGGCCTTCTGACCTCCGAATGCTGAGGACGAGGAATTATATTTGTACTGCTATCCTACCTTTGAAGTCTATGGGACTTATGGATACATTCGAGCAAACCTACTGAGACCCATAACTCCCATAGACTTCAGTTACAAGTCTCCACCTACTTGTGGCCATTTTGGTTTGGTATATGAGGGTCAGGGGACCCCCTAGGATACTAGTAGGTGGGAGTCCCATCTATCAATAATGTGTTGCATAAACAGTATATTTGATGAAGGAGTAGAGCGGCCCATGCAGAGCGCCTGCTGTACGGTAAGGCTCTGTTCACAATTGCACTCGAGGCTCCATTCTGGCCTAAACTGAATATAATGGTGCTGCATGCTGTGCTAGTTCTTCTGGAAAAATCATCAGCTGTTATGTTGGAAGCTGGACGGATCTCATTATATATAATGGGGTCTATTTGGCACCATTTGGGGCTTTCATATCCCAGATCCAGCGCTGCTGGGTTTCCTAGTATGTCGGCAAACAGAATCCGAAAGTGCAGATGTGAACCTGACGCTATACTGGAGGGTCTCACGTAGACTTGTAGGCCGTATTGTGATGTTGTATATGTTCATTCTGCATTACAGGGACCTGGACCCAATCCTGGCTGAGGTGACTTTGATGAGCGCCCGGACGGAGCTTTACCTCCGCTTTATTAAGCGGCGCATCACATCGGACTTTGAGGTCGGAGACGCCACGGTGGCAGAAGAAGTGAAGCAAGGTGATGTCAGTTATGAGCTCCGTCTATTCACATTGCCACTTGGGGTTCTGTCACTTTGCAGCACAGTTCTTGGTGTTATAGTAATGGAAACCCTGATGACCCTGTTATTATAGGTCAGGGGGTCCATCGGTCATCATTTGGATCCGTCGTGCAAAGTATCTGGAAAAACATTAATAACGGCAGCTTAAACATAGATTGACCCGCTCATTATCCAGCGTGGGGGTCGGGGGGGCTCTGGGGGGGGGGGGGGCTCGCTTCTTATATTTTCCTTGTATTATGATGGTTTTTTTTGCCACAGATGAAACCACTAAGGGTAGTCAGACAGGCCGTGTTTTTGGCTGCGACTACTGTGAAACTGCGGCATTTCATGTCCAACAGAACAAAGGACCCATTTACAACCAAAACATCACCTGTTCTGCACATTGTGTCATTATGTCAAAGCGTATGGAGATGTATGGATGTGCGTTTTCATACACTTAGCGTTCGTTTTTTGTGATCAGGGAAAAAAAGATTCGAACTACAGAAGTTTACAGTGAAAAACATACCACACATTTTAACCCTTTCCAATCCACTGTCTGACGTCTGAAGACATTATGATTTAAGGTTGTACAGCTCCGATGTTGGTAGACATCCGTCAGGGTTCTCTTACTATATATTGCCAGCCTCTCTGCTGCCGGAGCCTATCCAACGTGTCACCTCATGCAGTACTGGTTTTAGCCAGCAGATAGCGCCGCTGTATAACAGCAGAAAAAGAGTAAGCCCCCTAGGAAAACCAGGATACAAATTGGATTGGAAAGGGTTAAAACACATGCCTTTTAAATGTTTCTTTTTTTTTCATGTACATTTCTCGCATACGTGACACGTACACAAAAGTGCTGTGCTGTTTTATGGCACTCCGAATGAGCTCTCTTGAGATGTAATGGATGATGCTGACATCACTAGACCTCAATGGTAACGGATCATCACTCCCATCCTCCTCTTTCTGTTTTAGAACATCAGCAGAATCTGGACAAGTTACTGAAGCATTGTCTGCTGAGCCGCTCCATGCAGGAGGTGATCGGGTGCTACATCACTATGGAGGAATACTACATGAGGGAGTCCGTCAATAAGGTACCAAGACACGAGGGGCATACGGGAAGATGTCGCCAGGGAATTAGTAGGCTTACACCCTGGGCAATGTGGGGGTTGCCAGCAGGTAACGGGGGTGTCATCCCAGTCCAGACAAGGTGGATCCTGCACCACCAATCCATATTAATGTCACTGAGGTACAAGAGAGGTGGATGTGGCTCTGAAAATCCCATCCACATAAAACAGGCGAAGTCTGCACAGAAATATGAGGGTTTTCGAATCTGCAGGAGGCTCATTATGTTGCAGGAATGTTGCAAGTTTCTCTCTTTGAGATGCAAAATATGGACAGAATTCGCATCATGACCTGCCGTAAGGGCGCTTTCGCATTTTGCAGATTTTGATGCAGATTTTTAACACATTCGCAATAGCTTTCATCCTATCATTTGAAGGGATGACGTCTGCTGCGGATCTGTATCAAAATTTGTGTCAAAATCTTCACCTACGGTGCGGATTTTGATACGTTTTTTTGAGGGGGCGGATTTTGATGGGCTTTTTGGTATTTTCTGCTGTGGAGAATTGGCACCGCTTCCATACTGTGTGAACTTACCCGCATACACGTGGGTTCTGCTGCAGATTTGTGGCTGTTTTCTGCCACATCTGGATTTACCCTTCCTGGGAAGCTGAGCGCTCAGTGGATATCCCAGAATAAAATATCCCCTCTGGTGTGACGGGCAGTTGTGCTTTATCTCATGTGCAGGCCGTGGCCATGGACACGTGTGAGCGCGGCCAGCTGATATCCAGCATGGTGGACGACATCTTTTATATTGTGAAGAAGTGTATCGGGCGTGCGCTGTCCAGCTCCAACATCGACTGCCTCTGTGCCATGATTAACCTCTCCACGACCATGATGGAGTCCGATTTCAGGTGACCTTGGAGCAGAACATGCAACCTCAGATGCGGCGTTACATGGGCCAATTAACAGCTGAAAAATCACTCAAACGAGCGACCTTGAACAATAGGTGTCCTGTGTGCACGTGGCACGTGGCGTGCCGAGCAAGAAATCGCTCATTAATCACTTTATTTCAACAAATTAAAACACAGCGACTAGTGAGCGAGTTCTCAGTAAACAGGCAGTCATTCATCTTTGAGCGACTGCCTGTTCACAGTGAATGGAGGCGGCAGACCGGCGGTCAGAAGAGATCTCCAGCGCCCTCCGCCTCCATTCACTGAACTACTATTGCTCCTGTATGAAAGCGCAGGACAACTTTCTGATGCTTAAGCCCCCGACAGCCATCCTCATGATTACTTAGTGGTGCATTAAGACCTGGGGCTGACCACACAACTTGGGCCCCTGACACACACACCATTCACATGACTGCTGCAGTTTTTCAATATGTTATATGATACATTAAATGGAACCATTTGTAAAATACAACAACCCTCAGACCGCTCTGATGAGAGATGAACAAAAGAGTTAGGACTATTTGAAAGTGAGGAGGAAAAAACAAAAGTGAAAAAATAAATGAGGGCCATTAAGACTTTAATGATAATGACCCTCAAAGACTTCATTGGGGTGCATGCACACGTTGCGGAAACGCAGCAAAACCGCAGCTTAGAGTTACGGTACAGTTACAGCAGAAAACCTGCTGCGATTTTTTTAAATTTATTTTTTCCTCTACATGTGAACAGGATTTACTTTAAAGGGGTTGTCCCGTGAAAGCAAGTGGGGTTCAGCACTTCTGTATGGCCATATTAATGCACTTTGTAATATACATCGTGCATTAAATATGAGCCATACAGAAGTTATACACTTACCCCTCCGGTGCTGGCGTCCCCGTCTCCATGGCGCCGACCGAAGCCTTCTTCTCCTTCCATTAGACGCGCTTGCGCAGTCCACTCTTCCGTGCTGTTGAATGGGGCCGCTCTGGCGTACTCGCGCCGCACAGGTCTTCTGCGCATGCAACAGCACGGAAGAGCGGACTGCGCAAACGCGTCTAATGGAAAGAGAAGAAGGCTTTGGTCGGCGCCATGGAGACGGGGACGCCAGCACCGGAGGGGTAAGTGTATAACTTCTGTATGGCTCATATTTAATGCACGATGTATATTACAAAGTGCATTAATATGGCCATACAGAAGTGCTTAACCCCACTTGCTTTCACGGGACAACCCCTTTAACGCCTTTCACTTTAATAGTAAACCTTTCCACTGCGGTTTTTCTACAGTGTTTCCACCTCACGGGAATGCATCCTTTAAAGTGCGTCTTCAAGTTAAACATTTTCTAACGGCTGGGCATAAGTTAAAATAAAGCATACTCGCCTGTATTTGGCCCTTCAGCCATAGCGGACTGTCTCCTGCTGCCCCATCCCCTGCCAGCAGAAGTCAGATGACTGCTGCAGCCAATCAGAGGCCGCAGTGTCACCGACCCAAACTCCTGGCATCATGACACACAGGATGTGAGCGCTGTGACCTGTAATTGTCTGCAGCAGTCACCTGACCTCTGGAGATGGAGACCGGTATTGAGGCAGCGGGAGTCGATCAGCTGCGACACGGAGGGTAAAGATGGCCGACTATGCTTTATTTTAACTCCTACTCAGATTTTATCACTTGAAAACACCCAAACCCTTTTAAGTGATAATGCAGTTTAATAGTATTGCCCCATTTTGTAATGATGCCCCACCGTCATCCCCTGGAAAATGGCGCTTATTCCATCTGCACGAAGAAGCTAAACTCTAATTCTGACCCCGATTCTTCTGCCCTTTCCTTGCAGGGAGGTTCTGTGTAACAAGCTGAGGATGGGTTTCCCGGCCACCACCTTACAGGACATCCAGCGAGGTGTGACCAGCGCTGTCAGCATCATGCACAGCAGTCTCCAGCAGGGCAAGTTCGATACCAAAGGCATCGAGAGTAACGATGAGGCCAAGATGTCTTTCCTGGTAAGTTGCGGGATCATCATGGGTGAAGAGGAACGGCCATTGTTGCTGCCGCTCTCACCCTGCTGTCTCCTCCAGGTGTGCCTGAATAATGTGGAAGTGTGCAGCGAGAACATCGTGACCCTGAAGAAAAATCTGGAGGTAGGAGGACACTTTATACAAGTGCACAGCCAGGAAATACTGTCCCTGCTCCACACCTTCCTTGCCCATTGCGGTGCAGGGGAGGTGTTGGAGGAGCTCCTTCAGCTGTAACCCAGTGCTGTGGTTTGTGACCGCTATGTTCTGGGCTGCAGTGTGGATACTGTGAGGATTCTTTGCTGTCTGTGCAGTAATCCAAGGTGATTGCAATTAACAAGTCAGTATAAAGTCCTAACAAAGAATATACAGCGGGCAGTCACTCTGTAATTCCGTGTTCACACACAGTGGAAAATGTGTCAATCCAAAATGAAATTTGCATCTGACTTTGTAGCAATTTTGGCGCGGATATAGTCACGGAAACCACTTACTGCATTGAATGAAATTTGCTGTGAAAATCCATAACATATCTGCCACAACTAGCGCAAACCGCGTCTGCAAAATCTGCAGCATGTCAAGAAGCCAGTGGGCTTAACTGTGAAAATGCAAACGGAATGGACCGCGGGCGCAGCGCTTGTAATGTAGAGCGTATAAAGGGGATTAACCCCATTTCTTCTCTTAATTAATTGATAGGCAACACAACGCGTTTCGGGGACGCAGCCTCTTCTTAGATTACTGATAAAAGCAAGGGCTAGTAGAAGGCAGGAAGAACAAGAATGATAATCAATAATGCCAGGCCCATGTGCGTTATATAACGCAGCGTTTTACCGTGACATGGGCCGATGTATTACAGTATATGGCAGCGATGTCATACACAGGCTTCCTGGTTTCATTCTTAATTCTTTTTAATTTCCCGCTCTGCTGCTTAGCAACGTTGTGTATAAACGCCGCACATACACAATGTACGCGCCTATAGAGAACAATAGGGCTCTATCGCATGCAATATGTGGTAAGATGGAACACGCTGCCTTTTGTTACTCGCGTATTATACGCTATTGTGACAGTGAAAATCAATGTATTTGAATTGCCGCGATGTTCTGCGTATATCATGTGCGCAAAATGCAGTTCAAATACTTGTGAGCCGGGCCTGATTAGAATAATAAACTCAGTGGGTTTTATGCCTTGAATGATGCAAATCGATGCAGTAAATTCATGAAATAAAGTATATAATCTGCCTTGCTGAGTGCTGCCGGGGTATACGGTGATTTGGGCCTCCCCTGCAGTATATATCTTGGATCTGGCTTCATTTCCTGTGATTTGGTATTTATGCTTTATTGTACATCGATATTAATTGTCCTCGAACCGAATGCTGAAGTTTTACAGATAATCCAACAGCCGACTCACCCTTTTTATCCCCATTTTATTCTATTTGTCATTCCATTTCCAGATTCTAATTTTTTTTTTTTTATTTCTTATATGATTATTATCTGTATTCAGGAATTTACTGCATCACTTTGCATTATTCAAGGGGGGTAAAATCTATCGAGTTCATTATGGCTCTTAATTATTGCTTTTAAGGGTTAATCCCTTTGCTTTTATGCACTCTACATTACCAGGGTTGCACCCACAGTCCATCGTGTTCACCTTTTTACAATTAGGCATTTCGATGCCCCGTTGCCTGCAGTGACGGTAATTGGACTGGCTGCACCCTACTAACTGTTCTATCAGTATCACATCCCTAATAGGAGTCGCTCCACCCTTCTCATGAAGAATCCACTGTCCATGAGGAGGGATGTTACAAGCCCATTCACGGTCATTGTACTGTACTTCGTGGCGGCGATTCAGTGCATCTTCAGCAGCAAATACACAATATGTGAAAACATCCTGAAACTAATGAAGTCTCCCCTTAGGGGTACATTTATATGTAGTGGGATTGGAAAATCCGCACCAAAAATCACCTCAAAATCTGCACCCGGCTTCACCTTTTCGGTGACCAGCGTTGGTAATTGCAGGCGCAGTTCTCATTGAGTTTAATGGGACCCCCACCCTGCAGTTACCAGCACCGCCCACTACACAAGGGGTGGAGCAGCAGCTTCCACTCCGTACCCTGTGTGTTGTGACGCTGACAGCGGGCGCTGGAACATCCGATTGGTCGGAGCCCCAAGTAGCAGATCCCAGCCAATCGGCCTGTAAACCCCTTTGTCACATTCGTATGATGGCCGCTCCGACCTTCTGATCGACATCTGTGTAATCTGGTCATGATTTACTTTGTTCCAGAATGACTGCAGGAAGTTGTTTAGTCAGGACTTCGGGGGAGACCAAGCTAAGGCCAAGATTGACAGCTGCCTGGCGGACATGACCTCCGTTTCTAACAAATTCCGGGATCTTCTCCAGGTGAGTCTGTGGCTCCTGACTGGTCTATATGTGGATGTGTTGGGAGCCATGACATTTCTCCATCTCTCCCGTGACAGGAAGGTTTGGGGGAGCTGAACAGCACGGCCGTTAAGCCTCAAGTCAAACCGTGGATCAACCTCTTCCTGTCTGTGTCACACAACATTGAGGAGGTAAAGGGTTAAGCGATCGGGGGGGGGGGGATGTGTGTTTAATTACAAAGCTAAATGATTTCATGTCTTTATTTGTCCAGGAAGAATTTAATGACTACGAAGCCAACGACCCCTGGGGGCAGCAGTTCATTGTGAACCTGGAGCAGCTCATGGCGGAGTTTAAGGTGAGCGTTCGTCGGCCGCGCCCGCTCATCGAGCCGCTCTCTGCACTTCTGGTTATTTAGCGGTGTGTCCCTCTCTGTAGGCGAGCCTCTCCCCCATCATCTATGAGAACCTCACCAGCCTGCTCACCAGTCTGATCGCCATGGAACTGGAGAAGGTCGTTCTAAAATCCACATTCAGCAGGGTAAGAAAGTGCGACGTCACTAACCCACTGTCTGTCTCAACACATGCTGAATGGCCACTTTATTGGAGCCTCACCCCTCTCACGATTGGCACTTCCCTGTATGCATGTTTGTCACCGTAATCCCGCAGCGTAAAATCATGTGACAAGGTTTCCATGGATCAGTTTCAGTGTAAATCACCATTAGATGGGAAAATCCAGCGATCGGAGCGACTTTTAACGAAGCCGGTCATTAGTGCTAGACTAGCCGGGGTCTCACCGCCCGCTGCAGGGGGTTTTCCCGTGTAATGTATACCCAAACAGCGTCAGAGGAGGATATCTGGAATCGTTCTGACCAACAGGCTGCACAGTCAGCTGAATACAACGCTGGAGCTCCAACTAACGTGTCCGAACGCACAACTCGCCGTTCCTCCGCACGGATGGTATAACAGCGGGCGACCAGTTCCAGCGCCATTGTGTCTAAGAGAAACAGAAAGACTCCAGCGGGCAAAAGAGCGCAAAACTTGTATCACTGAGCAGCGGGAAAACATCTCCTGGTCAGATGGGGCCGGATTGCTGCTGCCTCATGCTGATGAAAGGTCAGAATTTGGCGCAAGCTGCATGAATTGATGACTCCTTCCTGTCCGGTTTGTGGAAATGGAGTAATGGGACGGGGAAGGTTCTCTTTGCCCATCCTGGGTCCTCAGATACCTGTGAATGGTCACCATGACTAATTGCTGCCGTTCTGAAGGCTAATGGAGATCTACCGCACTACTAGATAGGGGGCTCTAGTAAAGTGGCCATTCAGTGTGTATTCATGAATGTTATCGGCCGACAGGCGCCGTTACAGATCATAGACCAATAAGTGAAGGTATATCTAGGTAGGAAGGTCTATCTAGAGTGACGTCCGCCATTCCTCATACAAGCTGACGCTATTGATAATCCCCTATGATTTACTGCACTTCTCTCCTCCAGCTTGGTGGGCTCCAGTTTGATAAGGAGCTGCGCTCTCTCATCGCTTATCTCACGACGGTTACAACATGGACCATCCGGGATAAATTTGCTCGACTCTCTCAGATGGCAACGATTCTGAACCTGGAGCGGGTAAGTGTCAGTCTGTAGGTGGGCATTACCTGTTATGTAGTCTGTTCACACTCTTTCCTTGTTAACAGGTGACAGAAATACTAGATTATTGGGGACCCAATTCTGGACCGTTGACTTGGCGCCTCACACCCGCTGAAGTCCGTCAGGTGCTGGCATTGCGTATAGACTTCCGCAGCGAGGACATTAAACGCTTGCGGCTCTAGCTTGTGGACTGGAGACGCCTCTCAGAGCGGAGCTCGATCAGCTTCTCATCTGCAGCGATCTAAGGACTGGACATTGTAAATAGCGGCACGCGGCGACCATCGCTTTATCTGTAAATTTCTAGGACTTTTATTAAGTAAGAAAATATCATCTGTGCAAAAGAACCCGAATCAGAAGCTCCCACCCCGGTAAATAAAGTCCCTCATCTTCCCGATTGAGCAGATTTCTCATTCTTTATCTCTGGGCTGTAAAGCTATAGATAACCCTGTGACACCTTGTCCTGTCAGTAGGAGGCGCCTTCACCGTCAGCTACGGACCGATCCCTGCTGTGTACCCCTGTACTCCACCTATCTTGCCAACCAATGGTGATTATGGAGCGGACCCCCGCTGTGTTCAGACGCCTCCGTCGCTCTCCAACCGTACCATGAAAGTCTCCGTCTCCACTTGTACAGTGTGCACGCTGCATCTCTCCCCGCCCTAGAAAACAGCAGATGTAGTGAGCGTGATGGTGTGCAGATCAGTCGTCAGATAATGAGGGGTCCTGCAGACTATTCCTGACTCGGATACCTGTGTCCTCTCCAGCAGGCGCTGCAGGACATCCCTCTGGTTTGGCTCTTTGGTCAGTATATAGAGGAAGCCGCCTCCACCAGCCCCCGCCAGACTCTGGCCGTGTACGTACGGCTCTAACATGTCCATGATCCTCCGTACCACCAGCGGCTCGCAGCCGGGCGCCATGCACCTTTTCTGTAGCCAGTAAGTGGAGAGACAGCGTCCGAGTAGCTGCATGTCTCCTATGGACAGAACATTCCACCAGTATATACCGTTATTAGAGTTCATCATGGTTGGAGTGCCACCCCATACACACATCTCTGGTAGACCCCTCACCTCTCTGGAAGGACTCTGCGCACGTCTCAGCGTTGCTCACCAGAGCGTCCACGTTCTGCAAGATGTCGGGGAGGCGAGCGTACCAATTTCTAAGAACATCCTGAGTGAAACACAGCGGACACAAATCTCAACAGCTTATCGTTTCCTGAGAGGTGAGGAATGTAACGACCGTCCTGTAGAAGACGGACAGTGAGGCGAGTGATATGCGTTACCTGCAGCAGGTTGCGGGCCAGGCGGGTCTTTCCTGTGTAAACAAGCAGGAGATGTTGATTCAATGTCTCCAAGAAGCCATCAGGCAGCTGCAGCCGCTCAACGGTCACATGAAGAGGAAGTTCCGGTGCTGAACGGCCGATCTTCACTCCCGGAATCAGCCCCCCGACCTGGTCCTGCCAGCCGCCCCCTGACAACACATACGTTATCTGCAGACAGGCCTTATTCAATGCAATGTACAGGAATCCAAGCACAAGAGGGACGTACCTGTAGTGAGCACCTGCTCCAGGTGAAGAACAGCGTGGATCAGAGATTCTACATCCACGGACCTGCCGGAAGCCTCGTACAGCACCGCCATTACTGCCCCGGCCAGGATGCTGCTTGTTCCTGCAGGACAAGACACATGGAGCCTTTCAAAACGGTTAACCCACCAAAATTGTTTCCCCTAGCCACAGGATAGCTGATTAATGTGTGACTGCTGGCAATCCGTCCGCTTGGGACTACCCGAACTCATGAGAATGGCGCACCCCACATGAATGGAGCGGTCATATGCATGCAGCCATCTCCGTCAGTCCAGAAGAAGGGAGTGGTGGTTACGTATATCTACCACCCTTCCATTCAGGCGAGGGGCTCCATTCTCATTATCCTAGGGGTCTTACCCCCAGCGATCAGACGCTTATCAGTCATCCTGTGCATAAATGATCTTGGAGGGACAACCTTTGTCAACAGGCCACAGAAGCTAAGGGGTATGAAGCCAGTATGGCCCCCGAGGTGTCCTATGCACGGTAGAGCTCTGTGTGTCTCCTTGCCTATCCTGTCTTCTTTTTGGGGAAAATGAATCATTTATGGAAAGTCTTATCTCTTACCCAGACCCGATCCGTGAGGTAGGTTAGACCATGTCTGCAGCTCAAACCCACCGCTGTACCTCTCAGTAAGTTGGTCCGACAACGGCTTTCCGGACATGGCGTTCACAGTTCCCGAGCAGATGAAGGCGGCTTTCAGTAACGCCCCTGAGGAGGCGGAGAGAATGTGGTGTCACATGACACGGCTGGGAAATCTGTGCATGTATAAGGCTGTACTCACATGGGCGATGTTCCTGTGCGAGTTCCATCCTATTCCGAGACGGAGAGAAAGAACTCGCAGGGATAAAGTACCCAATCATTGGATGGGTTAACTTACACAAGCGATTTTTCACTTCTACCGTTAGTCCGAGTTTGAAAAAGCGCAGAATATCCTATCGTTGGGTGATTCTTATTCAAGAATTGCCCGTTTTGTACAGGAATGTTCCAAAATCAGATTGCACTTGCATGGCAGGCGATTTGCATGCGAGCGCGATCCGTTTTTAAATCATTTTACTGTGGGAACCTCATGCAATTTTTATTTATTTTCTGTTATGAAAAATGCATGTAAATCTGATCCGAGTCGCATATTTTATTGCAAAACCGCATTGTGCACGCGTGAAAAATCGCAGGTACAACAGTCAGTTTTTCACTGACCTCACCACACTCGCCCGTGTGAATACACCCTTAGGAGGTCAGCTTTATGTGTCACCTGGAGCCTGAGGCTGGCAGTAATCCTGCAGATCAACGAGACTCTCACAAGTCAGCTCTATATGGATTTCAGCTCCGGGAGGCCCGCTCTTACTGTAGAGGCGCAGCAGCGGGTCTGGTATCCGTCGAGCTCGAGCGCCCATTGGCCTTTTACCATCCACCAGCACAGCCACGTTGACCACAGCACCACCATGCTCGTATGTGATCGGAGGGGTGTCACTCCAGCCGCCTGGCAACATACAGAAGTAACATGACAAGTCCAACATAAGCAACGGAGCTGGGACAGCCGGGCTAGTAACTTACCAGACATATCAATGCGCGCCGGACATTCGGCAGTCACCCACCGACCCCGCGGTGGAAGCTCCTTATCAGCAATAGACACAAACGTGGAGGAAGACATCACGGCTCTGCGAATTAGAATTTGTTCTGCTCCTTCATAATGACGAGCGGCGCGGATCAGCGTGGCCGGCCTGGAGGGGAAAACATCATGTAAGAGATCTCTGAAAACTGGAACATAACCTCGCAGCCGAGCGTCCTAGCCGAACCTGAAATCAGAGCATCATAGCTGTATATTTGGAAGGCTTTCCTCTTCAGCTCCCTCTAACACCTGCATACTCTTAAAGGGATTGTCCAGGGCTATAAAAACATGGCAGCTTACTTCCAAACACAGCGCCACACTCGTCCATAGGATTGTGTGTGGTATTGCAGCTCTGCTCAATGTGAATGGGAGCTAACCTGCAATACCAAACATGACTCCTGGACAAGGGTGGCACTGTGTTTGGAACAAAGCAGCCACGTTTTTCTAACCCTGGACAACCCCTTTAAAGGAAGTCCGTCACCTTAAATCAGCATCCTAATCCAGTCCTACCAGAAGAGATCTCTTCTTTGCAGTGATGCCAGTCCCCAGAAATCACTGTTTTCGCACAGCTTGCAAGTTGGTTACAACTTGTCTGATGGCCGGTTCAGTCGCAGGCCTGGTTTGGGCTCCCCCTCTACTAGCACAAATCACCTCTTAGGCCTCCCTCACACAGGGTGTTTGCAGAAACGCAGCGTTTTTCAACGCTGCGATTTACTACAGATTCCGCCCCGTTTCAGCAGCGCTGACATGCTTTATGCCAGCGTTTTGGCTGCGTTTTCAGCTCGGCTGAAAACGCAGCCAAGAATGCTGAAAAGAAAAAAAAAAGTTAATACTCACCAAGCCGCTGCAGTCCGGGTCGCGTCCGCTGCTCTCTGCCGCTGATCCGGGCTTCCTCGGCACTCCCAAGTCTATTGCTGGAGGCCAGGTTTGAGATCCCCGCCTCCGGCAATAGAGTGCTGTGATTGGTTGTCGGTGCTTGCTCGATGCCCAATCACAGCCCTTCATTGACTGTCTCAGCCAATCAGAGCTTGCCGGCGCTGATTGGGTGAGACAGTCAATGAAGAGCTGTGATTGGTTATCGGCACGGTCGATGCCCAATCACAGCACTCTATTGCCGGAGGCAGGGTTCTCAAACCTGGCCTTGGGCAATAGACTTGTGAATGCAGGGGAAGCCCGTCAGCGGCCGCGACCCGGACTGCAGCGGCTAGGTGAGTATTAATTTTGTTTTTTTCCTCTACCTACCTGGGACTGATTTTCGGGGTAGGGCTTCTATTACAAGCCCTCATCCCGCAAATCGTCGAGCGGTTAACGCTGCCAAAAACGCGGCACCAAGTGTTGCTGCGTTTTCAGCAGTGCTTAAACCGCTGCCCATTCATTTCAATGGGCGACACAGGGCTGAAAACGCCCCAAAATAGAACTTGCATCGCTGTCAAAGTGCAGCGTTGGAAGGCCTGTGTGAGCAGCCCCATGGAAATGAATGGGACTGTTGTACAGCATTTAGCGCTGGGCTGAAAAGGCTGTATAAACCGCCCTGTGTGAGGGAGGCCTTAGGCTCATCATGATGTCTCCAGCAGCCTGGACATGCCATGTGTCCTGCACTTGCAGAAGTGATGTGTGATATCAGTGAGCCCGATGGGCACAGCAAGGAGCGTCGCTGCACGTGTGCCCATGCCGGACGTGTGGCACAAGTACAGAGCATGGAACACACACTGCCTGCTGTGCTGGAGATGTCAATTATGAGCCAAGGGGCGAGGTTTGGGCCAATGGAAGGGTGAAAAGCGCCAGGCCCGGACCCGCAGCTCAACCGCCCATCAGACAAGTTGCAATGAATTTGCAAGAGAACAGCGATTCTGAGGGAGTGAAAAAAATGTTAGGATTGTCTGCAGATCCCACATCTTCACAGAGGGCCGGTTCAGGAGGTTGACCTCAGGCGACAGCCTTTCTTTAAGCCCTTAACAGCATAAGATGTAAACTTACATCCTAACTGGGAAGCGGTTCCCTCCCCAACACATAAGCTTGTGTCCTATGGATGGTGCGGGCCCCCAAAGCTAAGCCCGTGCCATCCATAGCGGGAACAGGCTGTGACTGACAGCTAGCCTGCAGCTGCAACAGCGGGGAGGGGTGAGAACACTGATCCCTGCTGTTTACCCTGTACATGCCAGGTTCAATGCTGATCATGGCATGTAAAGGGACCACAGAGAGAAATGTCATCAGCCCTCTGCAATGTAATTATGGAGGGTTGCCATAGCAACTGGACGCCAATGGCCTATAATTGCGATTGTTACCGGTAATACACTGCAGTACTGAAGGTGTTAAAATAAAACAAAACGAAACCATAAAAGTGATTAAAAAGCCATATGTACCCCAAAATAATACCAATGAAAAAACTACAGCTTGTCACACAAAAAGCATACAGCCCTCACAGAGCTCCATCCGTGGAAAGAGAAAAAAGTTATGGAACTCTGAACAAAGCGATGGCGAAGAAAAAGATATTTACAAAAATAAAGTGAAAAACTAATAAAAATATAATTTTGGTGTCGTCGTAATCGTGCCAACCTGCAGAAAAAAAAGGTATCCTGTCATTTGTGCTGTAAAATAAAAGGGCAGAATTGGTGCTTTTTTTTTTATCCCTGCCCTCAAAAAAAACCCAACAGGTATAAAGTATTGTATAAGTACCCAAAACTGGTACCAATAAAAGCGACCGCTCGCCACGCAGAATACCAGCCGTCACAGGGCCATAATGACGGAAAAATAAATTATGGCTTTTGAAAGTGGAGATGAAAATCCCCCAAAAATTGTTATGTCCTTATGGCCAAAATAGTCGGTGTCACTAAGGGGTTAACAGTAAGACTTGATTACCTATGCAGCCACCTCTCCCGCTCCTCCGCCAGCAGTTTCACGCCCCGCGCCACATCGCCATTCTCCAGCAGCAGGTACGCCGGGGCCCAGGCCTTGTTAGCCGCTGGCCCACTCCTCAGCCCTCCTTCCCTGCCAGCCATACAGCCCAGGAGGTCAGCCACACAGGCGAGGGCCCGGGCGGCGATCCCGGCGTCATCCACGGTGGAGGCCACTGGACAGTAGAAGAAGGCCGGTTAAGGCAACATATAAGTGAATGAAGCGCAGCGATCATAAGAGGCAAAACGCAATATCTGCAGCAATTTATACGGTTTTCCTAGCACTGATGGCTGCAATCGGCTTTCTTCTCTCCTGCTACGTGTTGTAAGGGGTCTTACCCGCGTCCAGTGTGCAGAGCAACTTGTGGTGGGTGCCCTCCAGCACAGCCGCCCGGATGATGGGCATCAAGCTCCGCTCCTCCCTGCCCAGAAGAATCCTCTGCACTTTGTCCAGCGCCTGGCTGAAGAACATCTCCCTGCGAGCCTGCAGCGTTCTCTCCTGGTCACGATGCTGCCGGATCTGCTGCCAAGACATGCGCCAGGAACTGCGCCAAAGCTGAAGCTGAGTGTTTTGGTGCCTAGGATTGAGGAACCACAGGACGTCTTGCAGCCCCAGAGAGTTGGACGGGTGAAGAACAGGGAACAAGGCGGCGGTTAACACACTTGGCTCGTTGGTACGCTCACAACCCCAGAGGTCGCTCTCACTGCAAGCGAAGAGAAAACACTCAATGTGCAGCAAAGACGAAGGATCACCAGGAACCACGAGCCGAGCCACCACTCACCAGATCCCTGTACGCCGGAAGAAATCATTCCATGGCATATTGAGAAATGTGGGCGATCCACCCTCCGCCGGGAGCTGCAGGGTACAACATACAGATGGCATCAGGGGCGGCACACGGGTATCTAAAGCTACTCCTCATGGGACGGTCACTACCTCCAGGCAGTCGTCTGTCCCCATAAGACTGAACACCGTCACCGACAGCGACTGCACTTGGATGGGATGTGCTTGTAGAATAACATCCTTCAGGTGACACCCTTCAAAATCGGAGGAGGCCGAGTGGTCAATCCCAGTCAGGAGACATCCGCTGCCGACACACAGTGGACCCTGAGGGTGAAGGATGGAGACGTTCTCAACTAGTTATGTCTGAAGAATGATGGGAAGGGCAGATGATATATGGGCAAGAGGAGGGGTGGGGTAAGGTGGTGATTTAAGAACTTGAAGTGGCATTGCGGGCGATGAGGACACGATCTCTAAAGGTAGGGTGGTGAGTGAGTAGAGGGGACATGAAATGCCAAGTGGTGCAGAATAAGGCCTGGAGGGGGTCGCGAGGCCCCGAGGAAGGGCGCTGAGCGGCGGGGTCGCGAGGCCCCGAGGAAGGGCGCTGAGCGGCGGGGTCGCGAGGCCCCGAGGAAGGGCGCTGAGCGGCGGGGTCGCGAGGCCCCGAGGAAGGGCGCTGAGCGGCGGGGTCGCGAGGCCCCGAGGAAGGGCGCTGAGCGGCGGGGTCGCGAGGCCCGCATGGGGGTGTTCAATGGTAGATACACAAGGCCCTGAGTTGGAGTGCTGAGTGATGGGGACGAGGCCACGAGGAAGGGTGCTGAGCAGTAGTGGCTGGATGTGGCTTACCTGTAGGTGGCAGTTCTGGATCACACTTCCTCGGGACACAGAGACTTCTCCGCTCAGGCGGCTGTTGATCACGCAGCTTCCATCTTCTACCAGCGCAGGATGCTACATGCAAACAGAACATCTCATCACAAGAAGCAACTAAAGGGTTAAAGTGCTCTAAAAACGAGGCGCAGGCCTCATCCGCCCCCCGTCATCATACCGTAACTGATGAATGCGCCATCTTGCTGTAGTTGCCCCCGGCTAAGGCCACTCTGACCAGATTAGCGATGTGATCTCGAGCGCGTGGCGACAGATACTCGTAGCTGCCGTCCGGAATGTACGCTGCAAGCAGAAACGTGTAGGGTCATGTCATCCATTGTTCTCCCCCTGACGGGGGCGCCACCGGCCATGTCTTACCCATACTCAGGGGCAGGTCACGCAGCTCCCTCCACAGGACGGCCCGTGCGTTCCTTAGCTTGTGGCTGATGTGACGGCTCGTCCTCAGGAACGTCTCTTCAGTGACGTTGTGACACATGCTCATCAGGACATCCAGGAACAGAGACACCTGGGAAGGAGTGTGACTGTCAGCATAAGACGCCTCCGAGGCCGAGACCCCCAAAGTGCAGACCCCCCCCACGCACCTCAAGGGGCTCAGCGCCAGAATCCAGACCCTGATACGTGCAGCCGTCCAGGGGGGCCATGGCGAGAGTGCTCAAGAAACGCTCCGCTGTCTCTGTGGAAAGGAAGACAATACCCGAGACCTGCAAGGAAAACAGAATGAAATCAAAGCCGCAGAGACAGTTGTGGCTAAATAGACAGTGGAGAGAACTGGAGAGAAATAGACAGCCGCAACCAAAGAGGGAATGGAGAAAGATAGCTGCGACCGAAGCAAGACTGGAGACAGCCGCGGCTGAACAGAGAGCTGGGGAAAAGACAGCCGCAAACGAAGAGAGAGTGGAGAAAGCTGGCGTCAGAGATAGCCATTACCAAACAGAGAGTGGAGAGAAAGATAGACAGCCGAAACCCAACAGAGGGGAGAGAGAGTGAAAGGAGCTAGGGCAAAAGAGAGAGGGATGACTAAGACCAAAGATAGAGAGTTGGGGAGAAAGAGAGACAGCCAAGAGTGAATAGAGTGTGGAGAGAGCATGGGAGAGAGACAACTGAGACTGAAACGAGAAGCAGCTGAGAGGGGAGAGACAGCCGAGAGCGTGCCGTTGCGGCAGGATGGAGACGTCACCAGTGGAACGTGCTGCTGGTCCAGGAGACAGGCCCGGATCTGCTCGGTGGAGCCACGGTAGACGATATCCCTCACAATCCCCTGTAAGAATGAAGTGGGCACTGAGAGCCCGGTCACTGGCGGGTCACCGGCAGGAAGGAGAGGGCATGCTGCCACTTACCTGCCCATCCGTCAAGTACACACCGTGGTTCCTGGCATATTCCAGGGTTCCTGGTAAAGAGATGACACGAGCCCCCCGAAACTGCTTCCAGTCGATTCCTGTACAATGAGGGCGGAAGAGGGAGACCGTCAGCAAGGTGCGGAGGGATGGGGTGTGAAGGGGCGAGCGGCTGGCAGTAGACGGAACTCACGTGGCTTTGTATGAAGGGTCAGCGTCATGTCCGTGCTGCAGATCCAGACCCCGGGAGGAGAGCCGGGACACAGCTGGGGGTCAGATCATAAATCCCAATGTCATCAGAACCGGCCCCAAGAGCTGACAATCCAGCTACACAGACCTCACGCCTCACCTGGTGCCTCAGTGTGCTCAGCAGACTGTCCATGTTACAGGTGACCGCCTCCACCGCCATCAGGGGATCCTCCACAGGGAGAGCGGTGAACCCTCGTCCGCAGTCATCAAACAGGAAATCCCGACCCTATAACAGAAGGATGGCGTTTCCTCAGCCCCCCAATAATTGGCCCCACATTCCCTACCCCAACGTCACCACTCACCGTATGTAGGATGAGCAGCCGCGCCCCCTGCAGGACATCAGAGGAAACTACCTGCAATTTGAGTTAAAGCATGACTACAGGTGATTTGTGGAGTGTACCTGCAGGGGGCGATATCACACAGACGCTCCACCTCACCGTGAATCCTGCCCGGGCACTCAGATGCTCTGCAGCTACCAGGAGGGCATTCAGGGTGGCTCCCCCACTCCCCACATGAGACTGGGGGTCTTCCACAGTCAGTATGAGGGTATCAGCAGGCAGAACACCCCGGAGCTGTCTGATCTCTAGTTCTGAGAAGACAATGATGGATGATAGAGCCAGTGTAACACTGTATGATACTTCAGAGCTGCGCTCACAGTGGAATCACTGTGTACATACATTACTTATCCTGTACTGATCCTGAGTTACATCCTGTATTATACTGCAGAGCTGCACTCACTATTCTGCTGCTGGTGGAGTCACTGTGTACATACATTACTTATCCTGTACTGTTCCCGAGTTACATCCTGTATTATACTCCAGAGCTGCACTCACTATTCTGCTGGTGGAGTCACTGTGTACATACATTACTTATCCTTTACTGATCCTGGGTTACATCCTGTATTATACTCCAGAGCTGCGCTCACTATTCTGCTGGATGAGTCACTGTGTACATATATTACTTATCCTGTACTGATCCTGAGTTACATCCTGTATTATACCCCAGAGCTGCACTCACTGTTCTGCTGGTGGAGTCACTGTGTACATACATTACTTATCCTGTACTGATCCTGAGTTACATCCTGTATTATACCCCAGAGCTGCACTCACTATTCTGCTGCTGGTGGAGTCACTGTGTACATACATTACTTATCCTGTATTATACTCCAGAGCTGCACTCACTATTCTGCTGTGGAGTCACTCGGTATCAGTACAGGATAAATAATGCACAGTTTGCAAGAAAAGTAAGTGAACCCTTTGGAATCCCCTGGATTTCTGCACTGATAACACAATGTAACTTCACTTTTTAGGTTAGATGCAGAGAGACATTTGGGGGGCGACGCTGATCTCGGGGGGCTCTCACCTCTCTGGAATGCCCGGACGCTGTCCTTGTGCTGACAGGTGAGAACCAGAACGCTCCAGTCCGTCTTCTGGTCCATCCTGATCCTGGAAGAAAAAGCAAAGTTACTTCTTCCATATAGACTGTCATAGAGCCCCCTATAGTATATCACAGGGGGCGCTGTTACAGTTCTGCCCCCCTATACTTTGAGCCCCTGTATTATGTGGCAGCTCTGCCCCTCATACTGGGCTGGTGGGGCTCCCAGTCACCATTAGGGCCCCTGTGTCCCCTCCTCCCTCCATAACTCTCACCTCACACCAGAAGATCAGCAGCAACTAGGATATGATCACATGACCGCCTGCGGACTCCTGGGAACTGTAGTTTCTGTTCACGCATGCGCACTGTTATGCCATCCTGTCTCCTCTCGTCTGAGCAGAGGTGCAGATGCCGAGATCACCACCAGGTGGCGCCATCCGTCTATCACCGGGCTGTCAGTGCATCCAGTGTACACTAATCTGCTGCTATTTGAAGGGCTGACAGGGTGTATCTAACCCTACCTAGTGTGATACTAACTGCTCAGCCCTGTATCTAACCCTATGTCTGCTGAGCTGTGTATCTAATCCTATAATATGGTCCCCTGCCCACGGCCGGGTCGGATTCTGACTGTAAAATCTCGCAGCAGAATCAGACCCGGCGCCCCCCAGAGACCCTGCACTCACCTCTCCGGACCCACCGCCGCTAGCGTCTCGGGCGGCGCGCATGCGCAGTGCAGCACATGATGTGCCGCTGCTGGGACGCGATGTCCTGCGATACTTCTGCAGTGCCCACTGCACAGAATATCGCGGGACGGACGGCCTCCATTGACTACAATGGAAGCCGCCTGTGCGATTTTCCGCACAGGATAGACCATAAGGCCTCCTTCCCACGAACGGATTTACGCCGCGTAAATCCGCTGCAAAAATCCGCTGCGTTGCACCCTGCTGTTAGGTTCTATTGAACCTAATAGCACAATGCTCACGATGCGTAATTCCACCGCGGAATTACGCACCGCGATTTCTCCCGTCCTCACCCGCAGCATGCTCTATTTTCTGCAGGTGAGGACGGGCTGTATGCGCGGACGGCTTCCATTGCAGTCAATGGAAGCCGTCCGTTCACGCTATCTCCCGCTGTAACCAGCGGGAGATAGCGTGAAAAAACGCTTTCCCGCCCACCGCCGCGCGTCATATGACGCAATATGACGCGGCCGGCCGCGTCACGTGACACGGCCGGCCGCGCACGTGACACGGCCGGTGACGCGGCGGCGGTGGGCGGGGAAGCGTTTTCACGCTATCTCCCGCAGGTAAGTATAGGGGCTCTGGGGGGCGCCGTGACGGGCTTCACTGCGTAATATTACGCGGCGGAGCCCGTCACGCTCGTGGGAAGGAGGCCTAAGATTCTTCCCCGCGAGCGGAGAATCGTTTAACACGGCAGGTCTATGGACGGACATTGCTGCGGGACGTACGGCGGGCGTCTGACCGTGAATTCAGCAGCGATAATCATATATTCAGCCTAAGGGCGCCCACCCACTGGCGATTTTTTTCCCTGGGAAAATCGCAGCATTTTTTTCTCTGCAGGGGTCTATGGGACTTGTAATGTTAAAATCGCGATCGCGCAAAATCGCGATTTTGTGGTAAATTGCGATTTTGCGCGATCGCGATTTTAACATTACAAGTCCCATAGACCCCTGCAGAGAAGAAAATGCTGCGATTTTCCCAGGGAAAAAAATCGCCAGTGGGTGGGCGCCCTTAATCATATTCTCTGCTGACCTACTGTATCTAATCCTATCCTGTGTGATACTGTCTGCTGAGCTGTGTATCTAATCCTACCATGTGTGATACTGTCTGCTAAACCGTGTATCTAATCTCACCATGTGTGATACTGTCTGCTGAGCTGTGTATCTAATCCTACCATGTGTGATACTGTCTGCTGAGCTGTGTATCTAATCCCACCATGTGTGATACGGTCTGCTGAGCTGTGTATCTAATCCTATCCTGTGTGATACTGTCAGCTGAGCTATGTATCTAATCCTATCCTGTGTGATACTGTCTGCTGAGCTGTGTATCTAATGCTATCCTGTGTGATACTCTCTGCGGAGCTGTGTATCTAATCTTACCATGTGTGATACTGCCTGCAGAGCTGTGTATCTAATCCCATCATGTGTGATACTGCCTGCTGAGCTATGTATCTAATCCAACCATGTGTGATGCTGTCTACTGAGCTGTGTATCTAATCCTATCCTGTGTGATACTGTCCGCTGAGCCGTGTATCTAATCCTACCATGTGCGATACTCTCCGCGGAGCTGTGTATTTAGTGCCCCCATGTGTGATACTCTTTGCTGAGCTGTGTATCTAATTTTATCCTCTGTGATACTGTCCGCTGAGCTATGTATCTAATCCTACCATGTGCGATACTCTCTGCTGAGCTGTGTATCTAATCCTACCATGTGTGATACTCTGCTGAGCTATGTATCTAACCCTACCATGTGTGATACTCTCTGCAGAGCTGTGTATCTAATCTCGCCATGTGTGATACTGTCTGCTGAGCTGTGTATCTAATCCTACCATGTGTGATACTGTCTGCTAAGCCGTGTACCTAATCTCACCATGTGTGATACTGTCTGCTGAGCTGTGTATCTAATCCTACCATCTGTGATACTGTCTGCTGAGCCGTGTATCTAATCCTACCATGTGTGATACGGTCTGCTGAGCTGTGTATCTAATCCTATCCTGTGTGATACTGTCTGCTGAGCTGTGTATCTAATCCTATCCTGTGTGATACTCTCTGCGGAGCTGTGTATCTAATCCTACCATGTGTGATACTCTTTGCTGAGCTGTGTATCTAATCCTATCATGTGTGATACATTTCGGATCAGTACACGATGGCATCATCACTAGTTGAACAGGATTGCGGTCCGTATAGATGTGTTGTCCGTAATTTGACTTCAGATGAAAGAATCCCCCATAATAAAGAGCTGACGATTTATTAGTGAGCGGAGCAAAAAATGAGTAATTGGGGGTCTAGAGCCGGGGTCCTGTGGTGCGGGGTCCACGGTGCGGTGTGACCCAGAGCCTGGCAGCAGTGGTGTTGGGCATCTGAGTTGCTTCTCCTGCGGGCACCGTGTTGTGGTGGTGGGGGTCACCATGTGGTGGCGTGTTCAGTAGAATAGGGACTCGCAGGGGTCACTGTGAAGAGGCGCTGGGCTTATTACAGTGTGATCAAAATGTAACTAAAGGGCCTTTTACACGGAACGATTAGCGCTAAAAATCTATACAAACGAATCACATTGAGAGAATTGTCCGGGAAATGCAAGAACATCGTTCGCTATTCGTTATCGCTTACAGTCAGCATAAAACCATCGCTTGATCGCGGGCTTATCATTCCGTGTAAACGCTCCCCGCGTCGCACAGAAGGTGTAGCGCTGAGCGAGAAACCCGCAATCCAGTGGTGATATGCCTGTCTAAACGCTAAAGGCCCTCGGGGTGATGTCAGCCCCAGACCCCCATATGTATAAATACTGTGAGAAGACACAGATCACCACGTGACACGGAACATGTGATGTACTCCACGCCTTGTATGTACTATACAGAAAAATGGAGGTAAAAGCAAACACAACAGTATAGGGCCTTCCTCACACGGGCGACACGTGTGAAATATAAGCCCTACCCCGAAAATAAGCTCTTACTGCAGACGAAAGAAAAAAAAGTATACATCACCTTAGAAGCGCTGTTGCAGCTTCCTCCCCTTCCCCGACAGCGTTCTTCATCTCTTCTCGCCGGGGATTGAAAAATCCCTGCCTCCTGGAAGCGCTGGCTGTGATTGGCTGGCACTTAGCCAAGCAGAGCCAGCGCTCGATGCATGGTTGTGATTTGTTCATTGAGCACTGGCTGTGATTGGCTACGTGTCAGCCAATCAGAGTCAGCACTTCCAGGAGGTGGGGATTTTTCAATTCCCGGCCAGAAGAGATGAAGAAGAATAGTGTCGGGGATCGGGGAGAAGCTGCAGCGGATCCAGAGAGCGCTTCAAAGGTGATGTATACTTTTTTTTTTTTAATTGTTCCTGCAGCCAGGGCTTGGGTAATGGCAATGACAGCAGGATTTCCTACTGTAAAAGTTGAATTTCACCGCACGAAAACCACATTTTTGTGCAATGCGATGCAACAAAGAGGAAGACTTCGTAGGGAAACATGGACTACAAAAACCTCGCAGGTCATGGGTATATCGCGGGATCCACAAGGTTTTTGTGTCGGTATGTCACACACTACAAAACTTCGCACATTTGAATTAACCTTTTGAAAAGCATGGGCTGAATGAACACGTGACTCATTGCATTGTCGCAACATGGCTTTGTCGTCCTTGTAAACTAGGCCTAATGATCGGTGATTGGTTCTTCTCTCAGTATGATGATCGGTGATCCGTTCTCCTCTCAGTATGGTGATCGGTTCCCCTCTATATATGATGATCCGTTCTCCTCTCAGTATGATGATCGGTGATCGGGTCTCCTCTCAATATGATGATCGGTGATTCGGTTCCCCTCTCTATATGATGATCAGTGATCGGTTCCCCTCTATATATGATGATCCGTTCTCCTCTCAGTATGATGATCGGTGATCCGTTCTCCTCTCAGTATGATGATCCGTTCTCCTCTCAGTATGATGATCGGTGATCGGTTCCCCTCTATATATGATGATCCGTTCTCCTCTCAGTATGATGATCGGTGATCGGTTCCCCTCTATATATGATGATCCGTTCTCCTCTCAGTATGATGATCAGTGATCGGTTCCCCTCTATATATGATGATCCGTTCTCCTCTCAGTATGATGATCGGTGATCCGTTCTCCTCTCAGTATGATGATCGGTGATCGGTTCCCCTCTATATATGATGATCCGTTCTCCTCTCTATATGATGATCGGTGATCGGTTCCCCTCTATATATGATGATCCGTTCTCCTCTCAGTATGATGATCGGTGATCGGGTCTCCTCTCAATATGATGATCGGTGATTCGGTTCCCCTCTCTATATGATGATCGGTGATCGGTTCCCCTCTATATATGATGATCCGTTCTCCTCTCAGTATGATGATCGGTGATCGGTTCCCCTCTATATATGATGATCCGTTCTCCTCTCAGTATGATGATCGGTGATCGGTTCTCCTCTCAATATGATGATCGGTGATCGGTTCCCCTCTATATATGATGATCCGTTCTCCTCTCAGTATGATGATCGGTGATCGGTTCCCCTCTATATATGATGATCCGTTCTCCTCTCAGTATGATGATCGGTGATCGGTTCCCCTCTATATATGATGATCCGTTCTCCTCTCAGTATGATGATCGGTGATCGGTTCCCCTCTATATATGATGATCCGTTCTCCTCTCAGTATGATGATCAGTGATTGGGTTTCCTCTCTCTAATGATCAGTAATAAGTTCTCCTCTCTAAAATGATCAGTTCTCCTCTCTCTATAATGATTAGTGATTGTCTCTTTTCTCTCTATAATGATCAGTGATCGGTTCTCCTCTCTATAATGATTAGTGATCAGTTCTCCTCTCTCTATAATAATAAGTGATCGATCCTCCTCTCTATAATGATCAGTGATTGGTTCTCCTCTTTACAATGATCGGTTCTCCTGTATAATGATCAGTGATCGATTCTCCTCTCTCTATAAAGATCAGATATGGGTTCTCCTCTCTTTATAATGATCAGTTCTCCTTTCTATAATGATCAGTGATCGGTTATTCTCTCTCTATAATGATCAGTGATCGATTCTCCTCTCTCTATAAGGATCAGCAATCGGTTCTCCTCTCTCTATAAGGATCAGCAATCGGTTCTCCTCTCTCTATAAGGATCAGTAGTTGGTTCTCCTCTCTGTATAATGATCTGTGATCAGGTTTTCTCTCTCTAATAATCAGTAATCGGTTCTCCTATCTATAATGCTCAGTGATTGGTTCTCCTCTCTCTATAATGTTCAGTAATCGGTTCTCCTTTCTCTATAATGCTCAGTGATTGGTTCTCCTCTCTATAATGATCAGTGATCGGTTCTCCTTTCTCTATAATGATCAGTGATTGGTTCTCCTCTCTATAATGATCAGTTCTCCTCTCTATAATGATCAGTGATCGGTTCTCCTCTCCCTATAATGATCAGTGATCGGTTCTCCTCTCTCTATAACGATCAGTGATCGGTTCTCCTCTCTATAATGATAAGTGATTGGTTCTCCTCTCTATAATGATCAGTTCTCCTCTCTATAATGATCAGTGATCGGTTCTCCTCTCCCTATAATGACCAGTGATCGGTTCTCCTCTCCCTATAATGACCAGTGATCGGTTCTCCTCTCCCTATAATGATCAGTGATCGGTTCTCCTCTCCCTATAATGACCAGTGATCGGTTCTCCTCTCCCTATAATGACCAGTGATCGGTTCTCCTCTCCCTATAATGATCAGTTATCGGTTCTCCTCTCTGTAATGATCAGTGATCGGTTCTCCTCTCTCTATAATGATCAGTGATTGGTTCACGTCTCTCTATAGTGATCAGTTCTCTTCTCTCTATAATGATTAGTGATCGGTTGTCCTCTCTCTATAATGATCAGTTCTCCTCTCTATAATGATCAGTGATCGGTTCTCCTCTCCCTATAATGATCAGTGATTGGTTCTCCTCTCTATAATGATCAGTAATTGGTTCTCCTCTCTATAATGATCAGTTCTCCTCTCTATAATGATCAGTGATCGGCTCTCCTCTCCCTATAATGACCAGTGATCAGTTCTCCTCTCTCTATAATGATCAGTTCTCTTCTCTCTATAATGACCAGTGATCGGTTCTCCTCTCCCTATAATGATCAGTGATTGGTTCTCCTCTCCATAATGATCAGTTATCGGTTCTCCTCTCTGTAATGATCAGTGATCGGTTCTCCTCTCTCTATAATGATCAGCAATCGGTTCTCCTCTCTCTTTAATGATCAGTGATTGGTTCACGTCTCTCTATAATGATCAGTGATTGGTTCTCCTCTCTCTTTAATGATCAGCGATCGGTTCTCCTCTCTCTATAATGATCAGTGATTGGTTCTCCTCTCTATAATGATCAGTGAACAGTTCTTCTCTCTATAATGATCGGTTCTCCTCTCCCTATAATGACCAGTGATTGGTTCTCCTCTCCCTATAATGATCAGTGATTGGTTCTCCTCTCCATAATGATCAGTTATCGGTTCTCCTCTCTGTAATGATCAGTGATCGGTTCTCCTCTCTCTATAATGATCAGCAATCGGTTCTCCTCTCTCTTTAATGATCAGTGATTGGTTCACTTCTCTCTATAATGATCAGTGATCGGTTGTCCTCTCTCTATAATGATCAGTGAACGGTTCTCCTCTCTATAATGATCAGTTCTCTTCTCTCTATAATGATCAGCGATCGGTTCTCTTCTCTCTATAATGATCAGCGATCGGTTCTCCTTTCTCTATAATGATCAGTGATCGGTTCTCTTCTCTCTATAATCATCAGTGTTTCGAAATTGGTGGTGGCAGCGTTTTTCGTATGCATACTGTAGAGCTCTGGAGTGCGTTAGAACGGATCAGGTGGGTGATTTGAGCTTTCGCTTCGCATGTGTGCTGAATTCTGAGGTACAAATCAGCCTGTATTCTAATGACTGCCAGCTTGCAATACTGCAGAGTCTTTGAGGACAGAGGCGACCTCGATAGGTATCATTCCTTCCCCTCTCTCCTCTTGTCCAGTGAAGGACAAGTTGATTTTACAGCGCAGGGCCAGGCGGATTGCTGTAGAGTTGTGGCTGTAGCTCATGGTTGCTTATCCGGTGTCTCGGAAAGTTGGGTACCAGTGACTCCACAATCTAAGAACCTTCCTCCTTTCCCTCGCCTCGACCACTTGCTACGTGACACCATCTATCAGAAAACTCTCTTCTCAACCCCCTACAGTCTGGCTTCCGCCCCCCCCCCCCCCCGACACTCAACAGAAACAGCCCTTACAAAGGCATCAAATGACCTCCTGACAGCAAAATTGAGGGGTGACTACTCCCCACTGATCCTCCTCGATCTCTCCGAAGCATTTGACACTGTTCACCGCAAACTCCTCCTCAGTATGCTTCGCTCCGTTGGACTAAAGGACACTGCTCTCTCCTGGTTCTCCTCTTACCTATCTGACTGCTCATTCAGCATCTCCTTTGCTGGCTCTACCTCTCCTCCTCTTCCCCTTTCTGTTGGGGTCCCCCAGGGCTCGGTCCTCGGTCCCCTCCTCTTCTCCATATACACAGCCCCCATTGGACAAACCATCAGGAGATTTGGCCTCCAATATCACCTCTACACTGACGACACCCAGCTATACACCTCTTCCTGTGACATCACAACGCTGGTCCTCCAGAACGCCACCAACTGTCTGTCCGCTGTCTCTAACACCATGTCCTCTCTCTTCCTAAAACTAAACCTCTCTGAAACTGACCTGCTGGTGTTTCTGCCCTCATCCTGCCATCTCCATCTCAGTGTGTGGCACCATAACTCCCAGCATGCCCGCTGTCTTGGGGTCATATTCGACCTCTATCTCTCTTTTACCCCCTACATCCAATCTCTGGCCCGAACATGTCAGCTGCACCTCAAGAATCCGCAAGAATCCGCTCTTTTCTCACCGTGGACACGCTAAAAACGCTTACTGTTGCCCTCATCCACTCCCGGCTCGATTATTACAACTCGTTGCTGATCGGCCTCCCTGCACCAGACTCTACCCCCTCCAATCCATCCTGAATGCGGCAGCCAGGCTCATCTTCCTGTCCAGCCGCTCCTCGGACGCCTCTGCCCTGTGCCGGTCACTGCACTGGCTGCCCGTTAAATACAGAATTCAATTTAAGCTCACTACCTTCATCCATAAAGCTCTCCACAGGGCAGCGCCCCCCTATATCGCCTCCCTCATCCACAGCGCAGCGCCACCCTGCATTGCCTCCCTCATCTCAATCCACCACCCAGCCCGCTCCCTCGGATCTGCTAATGAAACCAGACTGAGTGCCACATTAATTTGAACCTCTCATTCCCACCTCCAAGAAGCACCGGTCGGTCCTCTGCAATGCGCTACCCAAAACTATCCGCGCTATCCCTGATTCACAAAACTTCAGGCGTGCTCTAAAAACGCACCTCTTCAGGGAGGCATACCATATACCCTAAACCGAGCCCCTCTGTACTCTGCCTAATAACATGTTCCCTGTCCTAGTGACTGCAACCCTCCTAGCCGCCATCAACTGCCCCTGAAATCACATTGATTCAGTCACCACATGGCTTAATGTCTGACCATTGATTATGTGTATAGCATCCCACACTTTCCACCCCGCCATACCGCGCACATCTCCACCCCGCCATACCGTGCACATCTCCACCCCGCCATACCGCGCACATCTCCACCCCGCCATACCGCGCACATCTCCACCCCACCCTACACATCTCCACCCCGCCATACCGCGCACATCTCCACCCCGCCATACCGCGCACATCTCCACCCCGCCCTACTGTGCACATCTCCACCCCGCCATACCGTGCACATCTCCACCCCGCCATACCGCGCACATCTCCACCCCGCCATACCGCGCACATCTCCACCCCGCCATACCGCGCACATCTCCACCCCGCCCTACTGTGCACATCTCCAGCCCCTTTACCTTCTGTATCACCCCATTATTTGTAGTATGTAAGCTCGTTGGAGCAGGACCCTCATCATCATCATCAACTGATTATTATGCAACCGTGGTTTTTGTATTTTTGTCTTTCTGTATCCTCCTGTCTATGTAAGCGCTGCAGAATATGTTTGGCGCTATACAAATAAAGATTATTATTACAGAGAGGAAAACCGATGACTGATCATTATAAAGAGAGAAGGACCGATCATGGATCATTATAGAGAGGAGAACCGATCACTCGATCAGTCTGAGATATGCAATTCTCGGTTCCTGAGCATTGTGCAAATATGGGAGTTCCTGCACCTTATTCGCGGTGATGCAACATTTCACAACATATCCTTGTCAGCGGGCTGCGGTGCACAGATCTGTCATCATTTCCAAATTACATTTTTTCCGTCGTCTTGAGGGAACGTCCTCTGTTAACTTTGCCTCCAAAAGTTATCAGGTCTGGCTTTTCGCTTTCAGGAAATGGGGGCGGAGAAGTTCCCCATCCTTATCAACTATCATAAACAGTTTCTGCTCGGGCTTCAGAAAGGCTGTAGGACATCAGAGACCCCCTCTCTCTACAAACTATACAAAATGACTGACAGACTACAACCTCCACATCACAATGCATATCTATCAATCTCATATCTTTATCTATCTCTCTGGTATCTATCTACCTGCCTCATATCTACCTATCATCTTATCTAGTAAGGGTAAATTCAAGGGGGAAGGAGGTCATTCCACTTCCTAATGTCCTGAATGTCAGCTGATTGATACTGGACAGCTGGGGGGACACGTTATTCATCTCTTTATACTACATGGCTTATAAGGCGGGAGTAAACCAGGCGTTCTAGTAGTTTGGAGATGAAGGGGAGGTTAGAGATGGGTCGGTAGTTGGCAGCATCAGGTGCGTCAAGAATCAGTTTTCTTTAGCAGTGGGGATATGATGGCGTGTTTGAAAGAAGAGAGAGAGGTTGAATATAATGGTGAGATGGGAGATGACCACTTGGGAGAGGGACCGGAGGAGGTGTGAGGGGAGAGGGTGGCTAGCAATTTGGAGACTTCTTCCTCTATCGTTGGTCTGAGTACAGACAATGAGCAGGGGCTGTTACTGACAAGACTAGGGTCAAGGCTAGTCTGGGATTGGGAAATTATTTCCTGCCGAATGTCGCCAATTGTCTTTTTGAAGTAAGCAGTCAACTCTACAGCACTGAGATCTGTCACAGGGGGCTGCAGTTGAGGGCTGAGAAGGGAGTGAAAAGTATCAAAGAGCCGTTTAGGGTTGTGAGATAGTGAGGAGATGCGAGAGGTGAAGTAGACTTTTTTGTCATGGTGGAGGGCGAGGTTGTAGGATCTGAGCATGAATTTGTAGTGGAGGAAGTCCGCAGACTTTTGAGACTTCCTCCACAGCCATTCAGCACTTCATGAGTACCGCTGGATAAAGCGTGAGCCAGGGTTGCCACGGTCTGCATCAGATGGCTAGGGTAACGGGGGGGGGGGGGGGGGGGGCGCTGCTTCATTCAAGGCATATTTGGGAGCAGTGTTGTAATGTGGGGCAGGAGAGGAGAGAGATAGGGGACAGAGAGGACTATAGGGACTCAGCAAAGTATTGGGTGTTAACTGCCTATAATGATCGGTTCTCCTATCTGTAATGATCAGTGATCGGTTCTCCTCTCTCTATAATTATCAGTGATTGGCTGTCTTTTCTCTATAATGATCAGTAATCGGTTCTTCTCTCTCTATAAGAATCAGTGATCAGTTTTCTTCTCTCTATAATGATCAGTTTTCTTCTCTCTATAATGATCAGCGATCGGTTCTCCTCCCTTTATAATGATCAGTCATCGGTTCTCTTCTCTCTATAATGATCAGTGTTCGGGTGTCCTCTCTCTATAATGATCAGTTATCTGTTTTCTTCTCTCTATAAGAATCAGTGATCGGTTCTCCTCTCTTTATAATGATTAGTGATTGTCTCTCTTCTCTATATAATGATCAGTGATCGGTTCTCTTCTCTCTGTAATGATTAGTGATCGTTTTTCTCTCTATAAGGATCAGTGATCGGTTCTCCTCTCTCTATAAGGATCAGTGATCGGTTCTCCTCTCTCTATAATGATTAGTGATCGGTTCTCTTCTCTCTATAATGATTAGTGATCGTTTTTCTCTCTATAAGGATCAGTGATCGGTTCTCCTCTCTATAATGATCAGTGATTGGTTCTCCTCTCTATAATGATCAGCGATCGGTTCTCCTCTCTCTATAAGGATCAGTGTTCGGGTCTCCTCTCTCTAGAATGATCAGTTATTGGTTCTCTTCTCTCTATAAGGATCAGTGATCGGTTCTCCTCTCTCTATAATGATTAGTGATCAATTCTCCTCTCCATAATAATCAATCATCGGTTCTCCTCTCTCTATAATGATCAGTGATCGGCTCTCTTCTCTCTATAGTAATCAGTGATTGGTTCTCTTCTCTCTATAATGATCATTGATCGTCTCTCTTCTCTCTATAATGATCAGTGGTCGGTTATTCTCTCTCTATAATGATCACTGATCGGTTCTCTTCTCTCTATAAGGATCAGTGATCGGTTCTCCTCTCTCTATAAGGATCAGCGATCGGTTCTCCTCTCTATAAGGATCAGTGATCGGTTCTCCTCTGGCTATATTGATCAGTGTTCGGGTCTCCTCTCTCTAGAATGATCAGTTATTGGTTCTCTTCTCTCTATAAGGATCAGTGATTGGCTCTCTTCTCTCTATAATGATCAGTGATTGGCTCTCTTCTCTCTATAATGATCAGTGATTGGCTCTCTTCTCTCTATAATGATCAGTGATTGGCTCTCTTCTCTCTATAATGATCAGTGATTGGCTCTCTTCTCTCTATAATGATCAGTGATTGGCTATCTTCTCTCTATAATAATCAGTGATCGGCTATCTTCTCTCTATAATGATCAGTGATTGGCTCTCTTCTCTCTATAATGATCAGTGATTGGCTCTCTTCTCTCTATAATGATCAGTGATTGGCTATCTTCTCTCTATAATAATCAGTGATCGGCTATCTTCTCTCTATAATGATCAGTGATCAGTTCTCTTCTCTCTATAATGATCAGTTCTCCTCTCTCTATAACGATCAGTGATCGGTTCTCTTCTCTATATAAGGATCAGTGATTGGTTCTCCTCTCCATAATGATCAGTTCTCCTCTCTATAATGATCAGTGATTGGTTCTCAGTATATGAGTTGGCTTTACTCGACTATTGATCGATGCCTGGCTCTCAGTATGATGATCCTTGATGAAATCTTCTGCCTGTACAGAGTGGATCTCCAGGGATCAGTCATCGGTTTTCCTCTCTCTATAAGGATTAGTCATCGGTTTTCCTCTCTATAATGATCAGTGATCGGTTCTCCTCTCTCTATAAGGATCAGTGATCGGTTCTCCTCTCTCTATAAGGATCAGTGATCGGTTTTCCTCTCTCTCTCTCTAATGATCAGTGATCGGTTCTCCTCTCTCTATAATGATCAGTGATCGGCTCTCCTCTCTCTATAATGATCAGTGATCGGCTCTCCTCTCTTTATAATGATCAGTTCTCTTCTCTCTATAAGGATCAGTGATCGCTTCTCCTCTCTCTATAATGATCAGTTCTCTTCTCTCTATAAGGATCAGTGATCGCTTCTCCTCTCTCTATAATGATCAGTTCTCTTCTCTCTATAATGATCAGTGTTCGGCTCTCTTCTCTCTATAATGATCAGTGATCAGCTGCCTTCTCTCTATAATGATCAGTGATCGGCTCTCTTCTCTCTATAATGATCACTGATCGGTTCTCTTCTCTCTGTAATGATCAGTGATCAGTTCTCTTCTCTGTAATGATCAGTGATCGGTTCTCCTCTCTCTATAAGGATCAGTGATCGATTCTCCTCACCATAATGATCAGTGATCGGTTCTTTTCTATCTATAAGGATCAGTGATCGGTTCTTTTCTCTCTATAAGGATCAGTGATCGGTTCTCCTCTCTGTATTGATCAGTGATTGGTTCACCTATCTCTATAAGGATCAGTGATCGGTTCTCCTCTCTCTATAAGGATCAGTGATCAGTTCTCCTCTCTATAATGATCAGTTCTCCTCGCTATAATGATCAGTGATTGGTTCACCTCTCTCTATAAGGATCAGTGATTGGCTCTCTTCTCTCTATAATGATCAGTGATTGGCTATCTTCTCTCTATAATAATCAGTGATCGGCTATCTTCTCTCTATAATGATCAGTGATCAGTTCTCTTCTCTCTATAATGATCAGTTCTCCTCTCTCTATAACGATCAGTGATCGGTTCTCTTCTCTATATAAGGATCAGTGATTGGTTCTCCTCTCCATAATGATCAGTTCTCCTCTCTATAATGATCAGTGATTGGTTCTCAGTATATGAGTTGGCTTTACTCGACTATTGATCGATGCCTGGCTCTCAGTATGATGATCCTTGATGAAATCTTCTGCCTGTACAGAGTGGATCTCCAGGGATCAGTCATCGGTTTTCCTCTCTCTATAAGGATTAGTCATCGGTTTTCCTCTCTATAATGATCAGTGATCGGTTCTCCTCTCTCTATAAGGATCAGTGATCGGTTCTCCTCTCTCTATAAGGATCAGTGATCGGTTTTCCTCTCTCTCTCTCTAATGATCAGTGATCGGTTCTCCTCACTCTATAATGATCAGTGATCGGCTCTCCTCTCTCTATAATGATCAGTGATCGGCTCTCCTCTCTTTATAATGATCAGTTCTCTTCTCTCTATAAGGATCAGTGATCGCTTCTCCTCTCTCTATAATGATCAGTTCTCTTCTCTCTATAAGGATCAGTGATCGCTTCTCCTCTCTCTATAATGATCAGTTCTCTTCTCTCTATAATGATCAGTGTTCGGCTCTCTTCTCTCTATAATGATCAGTGATCAGCTGCCTTCTCTCTATAATGATCAGTGATCGGCTCTCTTCTCTCTATAATGATCACTGATCGGTTCTCTTCTCTCTGTAATGATCAGTGATCAGTTCTCTTCTCTGTAATGATCAGTGATCGGTTCTCCTCTCTCTATAAGGATCAGTGATCGATTCTCCTCACCATAATGATCAGTGATCGGTTCTTTTCTCTCTATAAGGATCAGTGATCGGTTCTTTTCTCTCTATAAGGATCAGTGATCGGTTCTCCTCTCTGTATTGATCAGTGATTGGTTCACCTATCTCTATAAGGATCAGTGATCGGTTCTCCTCTCTCTATAAGGATCAGTGATCAGTTCTCCTCTCTATAATGATCAGTTCTCCTCGCTATAATGATCAGTGATTGGTTCACCTCTCTCTATAAGGATCAGTGATTGGTTCACCTCTCTCTATAAGGATCAGTGATCAGTTCTCCTCTCTATAATGATCAGTTCTCCTCGCTATAATGATCAGTGATTGGTTCACCTCTCTCTATAAGGATCAGTGATCAGTTCTCCTCTCTATAATGATCAGTTCTCCTCGTTATAATGATCAGTGATTGGTTCACCTCTTTCTATAAGGATCAGTGATCGATTCTCCTCTGCATAATGATCACTGATCGGTTCTCTTCTCACTATAAGGTTCAGTGATCAGTTCTCTTCTCTCTATAATGATCAGTTCTCCTCTCTATAATGATCAGTGATCGGTTCTCCTCCCTCTATAAGGATCAGTGATCGGTTCTCCTCTCTCTATAATGATCAGTGATCGGTTCTCCTCTCCCTATAATGATCAGTGATCGGTTCTCCTCTCCCTATAATGATCAGTGATTGGTTCTCAGTATATGAATTGGCTTTCGTCTAAGATTATTGAAGGATGATTGGCTTTTAGTATGATGATCCTTGATGAAATCTTCTGCCTGTACAGAGTGGATCTCCAGGGATCTCAGCTGCGGCTGTGCTTCCCGCCCTCGACAGTCCTTGCTCCTGGGATGAATGGACGAGCTGTGCGCCAGATTCAGGCACTGGATCCCGTTATTCGGAACAGTCACCATTCTCTCAGTCTCGGCCGCCTCTGGGACATGTAGTTTTGCCCTCTCTGGTTATAAGGGAGATATTCTGTTTTGGACTACAATGACCAGAATGCAGAGCGCAACGCAACGCGGACCCCTTATATCAGGCATTTTGGGGGATGTAGTTTTATCTGAGCTCTGCGCTACTTCGTCGGAAGCTGCTGTGAGGGGGACAGGACTACATTTCCCAGAAATCCCTGGGTGCTGCGGCTCGCATTTCTGGGAGCCCGTAATGTGCGGCTGGACGGGTGGTTTGTGTGGTCCAGGGATGAGCTGGAGATAAGAGGAGGGACAAAGGCCGGAGCGGCGGCGTCGGAGAACTGGAGGGTCGTGTGTGGTACGTGCTCTCTGTGTATCCCCCAATACACACCGCCTACATGTATACAGCGCACAGTATATACACCCCCACTAGATATATATACATGCCCAGTATACACCCAGCACTCTACACTACATACATTGCCTACATGTATACACCCCAGTATATATGCACCACCCCTTATATGCATCCCCCAATATACACTGCACAGTATATATACACCCCCCCCCCCAGTATATAGCATACAGTCACTACATATATACACCCACTACACGAGTACACCTCCCAATATATCCCAGAATATGTATACTGCTAGTATACACCCCCAGTATATAGCATACAGTCACTACATATATACACCCCCAGTATATAGCACGCAGCATGCACTCACTATATACACTGCACAGTATATATATATACACACACGTCCCCCACATTCAAAGAAGCTTTATTGACAGAACTAAATGGACATCAGTATTACCAAAGTGATTAGAAAATAGGAATCGGGAGATGGCGGCCGGGGATTTGGGGGTAGGATGGGGTCCGTGCCATATCCCGCTCCGCCCAGTCTGTGGCACCGCCATATTGTGCTGCTGCAGCCGCCGTAACGATGTGGCGCTCCTCCTCCGTGTATTATTTCCTAATATTCCCCCCCCCCCCCCCCCCACTATATATACACCTTCCACATATATCCGCCCCTTCAGCTATACACTACTATATATATTGCAGGCATATACACATATATGACCTGCCCGGGGGGGCAGTATTGGGGTATCCTGTACTTCTGTGAAGTGATATATGATCAGTCACGTGTATATATATATATCCCTGTAGCTCTCAGTCAGGGCACAGCAGACCGGGTGTCTCGTTGCCGGTTATCGCCCTCCGTCTTGTATTGTGGTCAGTGAGAATTCATCAGCGATGATCCGGAATCTTCTCTTCATCCTTGCGGCACATCAGATGGGGGTCAGGGGTCAGGGGTCACATCTACCCCGGGGTGAAGTCCCAGGCACCTCGACGGGTCCGTCGGGGGTCTTCCTGCCACAAACTCTGAAGCCCCTCGTATCCACTGTTTACAGTCCTTGTCGCATGGAGACCTTCTATTGGTCCTCCTGTTGGCGAATCCTAATATTTGCCGCCCGTGTCGCCTCCTCTCATCTATCGGCCCGATATCCGGAGACGCCACAAGGCCGCCGGCACCAAGACCCGCTGTCCAAGATGGCGGCTATCAGATGCTGTGGTTATCATTCAAACAAGCGAAAGTAAATGAATCCTTTGGTCTGACTGCGAGCCGCCGACTAACGAGAATCCTTTGGTCTGACCGCGAGCCGCCGACTAACGGGAATCGTTTGGTCTGACCGCGAGCCGCCGACTAACGGGAATCGTTTGGTCTGACCGCGAGCCGCCGACTAACGGGAATCGTTTGGTCTGACCGCGAGCCGCCGACTAACGGGAATCGTTTGGTCTGACCGCGAGCCGCCGACTAACGGGAATCGTTTGGTCTGACCGCGAGCCGCCGACTAACGGGAATCGTTTGGTCTGACCGCGAGCCGCCGACTAACGGGAATCGTTTGGTCTGACCGCGAGCCGCCGACTAACGGGAATCGTTTGGTCTGACCGCGAGCCGCCGACTAACGGGAATCGTTTGGTCTGACCGCGAGCCGCCGACTAACGGGAATCGTTTGGTCTGACCGCGAGCCGCCGACTAACGGGAATCGTTTGGTCTGACCGCGAGCCGCCGACTAACGGGAATCGTTTGGTCTGACCGCGAGCCGCCGACTAACGGGAATCGTTTGGTCTGACCGCGAGCCGCCGACTAACGGGAATCGTTTGGTCTGACCGCGAGCCGCCGACTAACGGGAATCGTTTGGTCTGACCGCGAGCCGCCGACTAACGGGAATCGTTTGGTCTGACCGCGAGCCGCCGACTAACGGGAATCGTTTGGTCTGACCGCGAGCCGCCGACTAACGAGAATCCTTCATTGTTCCATTCAGCCGGCGCAGGAACTGTCGCTGGGACGACTGGTCTGACATCTGCGCCCAACAGACCGTCCCGCGTAAAAGTGCGCTTACTGACGAGTTCTGCTCTACTGTCCCCTTTTCCTGATATTTCTGGGGTGACTCCTTCGGGGTTTGGGCGTCCGACAGGTATAACATGGGGCCGCCTGTATCGGAGTATTACCGGCTCCTCCGCTGATATAATAAGCTTATTACTGGGCATCACCGCTATCACATGGGCGCCGCCGCGTACTGTAACGTAGATCGTGCCAGCTGATTATTGGGCGCCTCTGCTGATACCCGGTATAACATGGGTTATTAGATGTCTCTACTGACCACCTTGTTGGCGGACATCTGATGAGATAAGGGGCCGCTGCGCTATGTGACGGCTCCTTATCTTGTAAGCTGCGGCCTGCGATCATCCATCATAGCCGCCGCTGATCCGTACGCACAGTAGTGTAAGGGGGCCTTTACGCGGCGCAGACAATTGCTGAGGAGAATCGGTGGGATGCACAATGTCGCTCGATGGCTCCTCGCAGCGCTGATTGTTCGGTGGTTGTTTGCCGTCATCCGTGGCGCGATCCGTGTACAATCACTCGCGATCACTGACATACAAATGCCGGACTTTACACCAGACGACTGTTAAGCAACCAGCGACTATTTTAGGTAATCTGAAACGTAACGACTAGTCAGCAGATTATCGCTCGTCGCCCCGTTTTCACAAAGTGACTGCCGTTTGCATTCGCTCTCTTGAGCCGTTATTCAGGTGATGGTGGTCCCTGTAAACATACCTTCATCATGAAAGATCCCCCAGGACCCCTCACAGATTACGGCCCACCTCACTTGTCCTCAGGATCCCTTGTAGACCACTGCTCCCCCTCCCCCACTAGATCACACCCTCCCTCCCCCAAAGACCCCCCCCCCCCCTCACCTCCCAGGACCCTTCCTTCTCCCCCAAGATGACCCCCTAAGGACCTCTCATAGATCACACCCTCCCTCCCCCAAAGACCCCCCCCCCCCCCCTCACCTCCCAGGACCCTTCCTTCTCCCCCAAGATGACCCCCTAAGGACCTCTCATAGATCACAGCCCCCCTTCCCCCCCAGGACCCCTCCTTCTCCCCTAAGGACCCCTCATAGATCACAACCCACCTCCCTTCCCTCTTAGGCGGACCACCATAGGTCCCGGCACCCCTCCCCCAGCAGCCATATGTCTCCACAACCCCAATCTCTGGCCTTCCTATGTCCAATCAGGAGGTGATAGAGGGGGACGTCGGCTCTGGACCCCCTCACAGTCCGCAGCTCCCGCCGTCCATCGAGGCTGATAATACTGCAGCGTCCTCACGAGCCGCGGCCCCATAATATCTCTTCCCACCGCAAGATGGCGTCACTATGGACGTTCTATCTCCACAGTCACAGGACGGCACCACCCGCTCGTGACCACCAGAGGCATCGCTGAGTCAGGAGGCACAGAATACCTTCAGCCTCAGCAGATTGCCACCGCTCAGGGTGAGTCGGGGCACAGCTGGCAGGATGCCGGCGCAGCGCCCGTGTGCCATGTGCATTGTTCTTACTTTGCTGCATCTCCTCCCCCTCCGTTGGGCAGATGTTTAGGGGCATCTGAGGCGCTGGCAGAGCTGCTGAGTATTACTGCGAGGCGCGAGGCACGGAGAGGATTAAGTGTCATGTGACCTCCTTATCGCAGAGCAGGAATTTAATATCACTTTCTCCTACATTCTGTGCCGAGGATCATCTGGCGCCGGCTGCAGGGCTAGAGGAGCGTCTGGAGAGGTGGGCGAGGGGGGAATGGGTAGGTGCAGGGATAGCAGAGGAGCCGGAGAGGTAGGTGCAGGGTTAGTAGAGAGGTGGGCACTGGTGGGAGAGGTAGGTGCAGAGTTAATGGAGAGGTGGGTGTTGGCAGGGAGAGGTGGGTGCAGGGTTAGTAGAGAGGTGGGCACTGATGCAGGTAGGTGCAGGGTTAGTAGAGAGGTGAGCACTGGTGGGGCAGGTAGGTGCAGGGTTAGTAGACAGGTGGGCACCGGTGGGGCAGGTAGGTGCAGGGTTAGTAGAGAGGTGGGCACTGATGCAGGTAGGTGCAGGGTTAGTAGAGAGGTGGGCACTGATGCAGGTAGGTGCAGGGTTAGTTGAGAGGTGGGCACTGATGCGGGTAGTTGTAGGGTTAGTAGAGAGGTGGGCACTGGTGGGGCAGGTAGGTGCAGGGTTAGTAGACAGGTGGGCACCGGTGGGGCAGGTAGGTGCAGGGTTACTAGAGAGGTGGGCACTGATGCAGGTAGGTGAAGGGTTAATAGAGAGGTGGGCACTGATGCAGGTAGGTGCAGGGTTAGTAGAGAGGTGGGCACTGATGCAGGTAGGTGCAGGGTTAGTAGAGAGGTGAGCACTGGTGGGGCAGGTAGGTGCAGGGTTAGTAGACAGGTGGGCACCGGTGGGGCAGGTAGGTGCAGGGTTAGTAGAGAGGTGGGCACTGATGCAGGTAGGTGCAGTGTTAGTAGAGAGGTGGGCACTGATGCGGGTAGGTGTAGGGTTCGTTGAGAGGTGGGCGCTGATGCAGGTAGGTGCAGGGTTAGTAGAGAGGTGGGACAGGTAGGTGAAGGGTTAATAGAGAGGTGGGCACTGATGCGGGTAGGTGCAGGGTTAGTAGAGAGGTGGGACAGGTAGGTGAAGGGTTAATAGAGAGGTGGGCACTGATGCAGGTAGGTGAAGGGTTAGTAGAGAGGTGGGCACTGATGCAGGTAGGTGAAGGGTTAGTAGAGAGGTGGGCACTGATGCGGGTAGGTGTAGGGTTCGTTGAGAGGTGGGCACTGATGCAGGTAGGTGCAGGGTTAGTAGAGAGGTGGGTACTAGTGGAGTAGGTAGGTGCAGGGTTAGTAGAGAGGTGGGCACTGATGTAGGTAGGTGTAAGATTAGTAGAGAGGTGGGCACTGATGTAGGTAGGTGTAAGATTAGTAGAGAGGTGGGGCAGGTAGGTGTAGGGTCAGTAGAGAGGTGGGCACTAGTGGAATAGGTAGGTGTAGGATTAGTGGCTGGAGAGGTGGGTGCTGGGAGGGGAGGTAGGTGACCGGCGTCGGCAAGTTGTCAGCAGTCATCATGTCTCTTCTCTGTTCCTCAGGTGACATCGCGGTGGCATGTGGCGGTGACGTTGTGACGGGTCGTGTGGCACCAATCCCTGCAGTTCGGACATTTCCAATGATAAAGCACCAGCTGTGCGGGGGAGGGGCGGAAGACGAAGATAGATGTGTGAAGCTGCTGGCCCCGGGGCCCATAGCTGAGGCTCGCTCACATCTCCGGCGTACGGTCCTTACATTCTGGGCTATCAGCCGCTCTTAGGTGCGCCAGGCTGAAGGCCCATGCTGTGGAGAGGCGGGACTCGTGGTCTGCGGGCACCTTGGGGGTGGTCATCAGGATGAGGTGCTCCCTACGAATATGGCTCCTCAGCACCTCCGTTCTGCTCTTCATCATGTCTCTCCTCTTCACCTTCTCTCACAACGGGACGGAGGTTCCGCTGTACTCGGAGCTGGGAGGGTGGGCATCGGCAGAAGGACATCCGGTCCGGCTTGTGCCAGGCTACCCTGGAGTGCGGCATCGCCCCCCTCCTGAGCTCTCAAAGGACTGCTCCTGCCGCCACTGCCTGCGACAGCCTGGAGACTCCGCCTGGTTCGACAGTCACTATGACGTTGCTGTCTCCCCTGTGTGGACCCTAGAGAACCGGGAGCTGCCGCTGGACGTCCAGCACTGGTGGATGGTGAGTAGCCGCGGGGACAGGCGGGGGAAGTCAGGCTCTTATATAAGGTGGGGTCTCGTCCATCTCCAGCTGCCTCTCACCGAGATCTGTCCATACTGCAGCAGAACATGGCGGCACCGTGGGGATGTACCGCTGCTATCTGCACGATCCACCGGTCGGCCGGCCCTTCAACTTGTTTCTGATGTGAAGCTGAATCCTCGTTCCGGTACTTTATACTCCACATTATACGGTTATTACAAGCCAGCTCAGCCGGACGCTGCAGTGCCGTATCAGTGGAACACCCCCTCCGTCTACTCTGGCTCCCAGTGAAGCCCCGTTGACCCAGGGTGCGTGTCCGATGGGGGCAGAGGGCCGCACAGCGCAAGCGGGGAGACGTGCCCTGAGATCCGTGTCCGGAGGGGAATGAAGACCCAGCAAAGGGGGTTACATGATCGGCTGCAGGGCCCCGCCCCCATGACTCTTAACAGGGCATTTACATAAAAGGCGCCAAATTGTAAATGTAAGCTTTCAGGCTCCTGATCCTTCTTCTGTGTTACCCAAAGCTATATCCGTGGTGATTGAAATGTGGGTGTAAGCGCTTTAGGGGTGCCATAGGGGCGGGGGAGAATGAAAATCCTGGCGACGGGTTCCCTTTAACAACCAGCAAGTAGGATGCGCTTTGAGGCCTCCGGCATCGCAGCGTTGACCTCGTATTTCGGGGAATCTCCGGGGCTTTTACTATTGGGGATCTGTCCTCAGGATCCTTGCCGATCGGCTGATCACCGGCTCACGGTCAGCATTGCAACAGCCTGGGTGAATACACTGCAATACCAACCTGGTCTACTGCAATACGGACAACACTGCGGGCAGAGGATTGGCAGGGATTATGGGTGGCAGACGGATCAACTCTGATGAGCCGTCCTGAGGATAAGGACATGTTTACACGGGGAAATCTGACCTACATCGGGGGCCTCGGCCGGGGACCGTGCAAAATACTGCATGCGCTTCCAGTAGTCGGGCGGGTATCGCCTCTCCTTAAAGAGACACCTAGAAGGTAAGTGAGGAGACTTATAAGACCATGCACGCTCCTCTGGGTAATATGCAAATAAGGGAGATGGAGCCATACCTCCGCAGCGCCACCTATTGGATGGCAGCATTCCTGCAAGTGAATGTCAATGCGTCTCGCTCACCTGCAAATCGCATGGCGTGCGGGGGGGTGCGCTGTTTTTTCACGCTCCCATAGGTGGTAATGAGCATGTGAATTGCGCATGAATAGGACAGGCTGTGATCTTCTTATTTTTATTTATTTCGGACTCTTGGTGCCAGAGAAAAGTCGATCGTGTATTAACCCTTTAAAATCAATGAATTATCGCAATGGGATGAAACTCGTGCGGGAAAATCGCCCGTGTAAATACGGCTCGAGTCATCAGTAGTAAAAGAACCAGAAACCTTTTCATAGTAAGGGGTTAACCACGCAGTCTTGTGCACCGTCCCTTTTACATACGGACTTCAGAGGTGTCCCGGCGTGACCGCAGGGCTGCGGACCCCAACTCTGAGCATCTTATATGCATTCGGTGCTCCGTGTTCGGGTCAGGAGACTCGCAGTCGGGCCGGGACACTTCCAAAGTGTGAAAGAGACGGAGCTGAAGGTGGTTTGGTTAGCCTCTCTGGGTTTAGGACAAAATCTTGTCTGGGGGTATAATATCTGCTCCCCCGCGGATCCACCAATTCTAGGCCACAGCAATTTACTAACTAGCTAATGCACACTGCTCTCTGATTGGCCAGTGTTGATCATGTGAGTGTTATATATAACCACCACTAGAGGGAGCTCACTGTATGCAGAGATATATATATAACCACCACTAGAGGGAGCTCACTGTATATAGATATATATATATAACCACCACTTGAGGGAGCTCACTGTTTACAGATATATATATATAGCCACCACTAGGGGGAGCTCCCTGTAGACAGATATATATAACCACCACTAGAGGGAGCTCACTGTATGCAGAGATATATAAAGCTCTCATTGACCTCAGTAATCCCTCTTATCTACAGTGACCTCCCCCTAGTGGCAGTTATCGTGTTCCTCATCTGCCCGTACCCCCACAGGACTTGCCCCCCAGCCTTGCCAGACCCCCAAATGTTCCCTGACGCCTCGCCTGCTGCTCAGTCCCTACATAACCGGGTAATCTACTCCGGGCAGCGGCAACAGACAGGACGGCTGTCAGGCGGGAGCGCTGGCGTCTGATTGGCCCATCTAGTATCCTGATGCCACGTTGTAACCGCTTTGTTTCCTCTCAGATGCTGCAGCCGCAGTTCCGGTCCCACAACACCCAGGAGATCCTGACCCAGCTCTTCCAGATCATCCCCGGGCACAACCCCTACAAGCAGCGGGACCCCCTCCTGTGCCAGCGCTGCGCTGTGGTTGGCAATTCCGGCAACCTGCGAGGGTCAGGCTACGGGAAAGACATCGACAGCCACAGCTTCATCATGAGGTAGGGTGGGCACACATGACCCTGTGCACGGCCAGCAGCCATTAGCTGCAGCCCTGGATGTAACTGATAACAGGGAGCAATAGCTTGTGCTTTCCTATCCTACAGCCCACTGCTCCCCAGCCTGATGGCTGATAACAGAGAACAATAGATGGCATTTACTTGCACAGTACATGACAGACTGCAGGTTTCTGGCGCACTGTATCGCGTCACCCCAGGGGGATCATCACAGATCTGTGAGGCGCAGTCCCTGGATTAACCACCAGGGAAAGAGGGATACACCCTGGTGGCCACTCCAGGGACTGCGCCTCACATATCTGTGATCCTCCTGGGGTCACATGATACATGCGTTCTCCTCCCAGCATGCACCACCTCGCAGTCCTGATGTGGTCGGCGGTTTGAGGTGAGTCGTCCCCTCAGTCTCACCCCGTGTCTCTCATCTGTCAGGATAAACCAGGCGCCAACACTCGGCTTTGAGAACGACGTCGGCTCCAGGACCACCCACCACTTCATGTACCCGGAAAGTGCGAAGAATCTGCCCGCCAACGTCAGCTTCGTGTTGGTCCCTTTCAAAGCTCTGGATCTCCTGTGGATCACCAGCGCCCTCTCCACTGGGCAGATCCGCTTGTAAGTACCTGTGGACCAAGGGGTTAAGGGAAATACTGCAGATCCGCCCCCATGGGGGTTGGACAAAAATACGTATCCGCCCGTGAGAATGCACCTTAAGTGTTGCGGGCGGGCAGAGCGGGGTGAGTAGAGCGCCACCTGGTAACTGGAACGTTCTTTGCGGCTTCTATGACCCCCTGTGCCATGAAGCAGTAGTTGTCCTTCTTTGATCTAGTCGCTGACTAGCGGTTGTTTCCTTGCAGCACGTACGCTCCAGTGAAGGCGTTCCTGCGGGTGGACAAGGACAAGGTGAGGCGCCAGCGGGGGATCTGTTACTGAATGGTACATGGGAGACTGCGGGAAGTGGATGTCCGCACCGCGAGGGAGGAAGATGATGATGGTGCGGTGGGGGATCTGTGGGAGGGGCTGAAGGAGGAGTGCAATGAGGTGGGGTTGGGGGATGGGAGAAGTGTGTGGGCCATGGGAGGAATGCAATGAATGGGTGAAGGGGAGGCCAGATGTGGGAGGGGTGCAGTGAATGGGTGGGGCTAAGGAAGTGGCTCAGTGGGCTGCTGCAGTGAGTGGATGGTGCTTGGGAAGGAATGCAGGAATGGGTGGGGTTAAAGGAGAAATGGGTGGGGCAAAGCACTGAATGGATGGGTTGATGGAAGGGAAAAGTGGGTGGGGCATGGGAGGAGTGCAGTGAATAGGTGTAACTGGGGAGAAGCTAAGTGGGTGGAGCTGTGAAACGAGACTGAGGTTGGAATGGAGTGGGTGGATCTGGGGGAGGGGCACAGTGAGTAGTGGAGCAGAGGGAGGGACTTGGTGAACGAGGTGGTGTTGAAGGGTGCAGTGAGTGGGACCAGGGGAGGAATGGGTGGAGTTTGGGCGGGGCAAAGTGTGGGAGGGGCAGTAAATGAGTGGGAATAAAGGGGTGGAGTGAATGACACTGGCGCAAGTGTGCAGTGGGTGGGGCTGAGGAAGGGAAGAACTGGGCGTGGCTGAAGAGGGGCAGAGAGTGTGGGAGTAGTAAGGAGCGCAGTGGGTGTGGCTTAGGAAGGTATACAGTAAGCAGGGGAGGGACGTAGCAAGTGGGAGGAGCTCATAATTTCCTCACTTCTGCTCCTCAGGTTCAGATCTATAATCCGGCGTTCTTCAAGTACATCCATGACCGCTGGACGGAGCACCACGGCCGCTACCCCTCCACCGGGATGCTGGTCCTGTTCTTCGCCCTGCATGTGTGCGACGAGGTGAGAGGCGGAGGTGTTCGCCGTGTGACGGCCTCATCCTGGTTGGTTCTCATCAGTAACCTCTGTGTATTTTTTTGCTCAGGTGAATATTTTTGGCTTTGGCGCCGACAGTCGGGGAAACTGGCATCACTACTGGGAAAATAACCGCTACGCTGGCGAATTCCGTAAAACTGGAGTTCATGACGCAGACTTTGAGGCGCAGCTCATTGACACGCTTGCCCGAGAGGGAAAGATCAAGGTGTACAGCGGCAATTCTGTGTGAACTCCGCCCCCGCTGCTAGTCACCATACCCCATGGAGGCCCCGCCCCTCCAGAATCGGGATGAGCCGCCATGTTGCTGCAGCCGACCGTTCTGATTGCGATTCACGAGTTTGACTTTCATTGTTATTGCTGAATTCTGCCTCCGGGATTACTGGATTTGGGGACGACTAGAGAGGGCGCCGCACCGACACATTGTAACGACTCGTGTGCACCGACAGCAAGGAGTCGCTTCCTCTCTGAATGGCGCTACAGTGTGTCTGGTACTGGTACCCTCTGTATACCCGGGCACAGGGCACCCCACTAGTGACAATCTGCTGGAACGTATAAAGCTGGCCTTGTACAATCCTCCTTGCATCAGTCAATCATTCTGGAGACGCTTCTCGACCTTTCTACCCTATCTGACCACTAGGGGCAGCACTGAGTCCCAGGGTTAAACCCACCATGATGGGAAAAGCCAAACTGAAGGGGAGAATGAAAAGTTCTGCAGTTTTCTAAGTGACTTATCTTCAGGATCTCTGCTTGCTGCCAGTGAATGGAGTCACCTTAGCTCATGGAATTATCTATGCTGCATACATCAAAGCAAAACATCTGCTGTGACGGCCGGGCGAGGCTTCAGCATCTGGATATTAAGAGCTTTCCCTTTTATTGACAGCAAGCAGAGGTTTTGAAGATGAAGAACTGAGCTGCAAAGTCTCTTAGAAAGTTTTCATTTGTTTACATAAAAATGGACGCCCCTGTCACTTCTGTTTGAGGCGACGGACCCCTCTCCCGATTGCTTTCTTGTATTCCGCCCCCTGAATGTGACTGATCCTGTTGCCGCGTCTCGGTTGTTTCCCCTCCCCCGCCTTCTTTACTTGCTGCATGTGGAGGCGTCTTCGGAGGTGACAACAGACTGAACGTTTTGGGATTTCTGATATTTTCGCTGGCTCTTTTACGTGCGACGACGGCCATTTTATGTGGTAAACGCGCCCGGAGACGCCATCCTGTAGTGTTTCTGAGCACCATATGGGCTCCCACAAGATGGCCGCCTGCGAGGAGGGCCACATGAGAATTTATTGTCTACATCGTACGCAGCGCCTCCAGTCAGGATTCGGTATCATCTCTCCAGGCTATTCTGGCAGTAAATGACATTTGCTACTATCAACAGACCCCGCTGTCATGTATGAAGTCCAGGGGGTGTGGTCATGTCACTGTGAGCAGCCAATCACAGTTCAGCGTCACACTTGAAACTGCACTGTACAAATGAAGCATGGCCTCTGATTGGTTGCTCTGGGTCACATGGTCATGGCGGCTGTATCGGCGCTGTGCATGTATTTATCGGTCGCAGCGTAAAGACTTTATCAGTGTTTGCCATAAATGTGACTCTTTTGTGACTTTCATTTGCTTTAACCCTTCAGTCTCCTTGTTGTGGATCCTCCTGCTCCTCGGGGGCGGGGCTTATCAGTATTATTCTTCTCTGTGCACTTTCTAGAGTGATTGTCATTATGGCGCTGCCCCCGTGGAACATGCAGCAAGGTTTGGAATAATAAAAAGAAACACTTGTCGCCTGTCTCCGGTTCTTTCCTCGCGCCGGAGGATTAGGAATTGCGCAATTCTTTCCACTTCCCGTCGATCAGCTCTCTGATTGGCTGGATGGCGTGTTTCCTTTGTGCTAATTTTGATAAATGTTTTGACAAACACGTCGGGTGTCGCACAAATGGCGGTCGTATGCGGACGCTTCAGCTTATGGGACTTTCAGGCCGATCGCCCCAATCAACCGAGAACAGTGGAGGCGGAGCTTCTGGTGTAACCAGTTGTCACTGTACTCTGTGTGTGACACTGATGATGTGCCATGGGGGCCCCGGGGCCCTTGAGGCGGTGACCAAATATGCATTCTATTAGAGCAAGAAAGTTGAAGCGGTGACGTATAATGGGGTCCACCAGGAATAATAGCGCTGTGTGTGACCGTCTCCAACGCAGATGTGAACGGAGCGTAAAGCCGGCCGCAAACACCACAGATTATTGTAGTAACGCCTGCAGCTGATGTTACGTGTACGGCCGCGGCGCCAGATTCCCCGCAGATCTCCCCAAACGCAGCTGGATCTGTCGGCGGTCTGCGGATCATTATCTGGTGCGGGGGGGACAATCGGATTCAGACTGACGAGCGGACGGAATGTTTTTATCACTAGTCAATGTGCAGCCGGCGCAGCAAGAAACGCCGCTGATAGACTGCTGCATCGGGACGTTGTGGCCACTGGGGGGCATCATCGGGGTGAGTGGCAGGGACCCTGGAAATACGATGGTTGAGTCGTGGTCTCCGCCGCTCGCCGCTGCGGGGGGCTCCTGCCAGGTGACTAGATTATCCTGTAATATTCTGGCCTGTTGTACCATTACTGCGCTCCGGGACTATTGGGCATGCTGGGACTTGTAGTTTCACAGCAGCTGCTGATCGGTCTTGGGAGTTGGGCTCCAGCGATGGACGCAGCTGTCGATCCTCCGGGGATCGGGCCGGACACTGCGAGGAGGAGGCAGAGAACTCATCCAGAGGAGGCGGAGACCACATCACGCGGGGACATGTCTGTGTGCGGCCCCATCACCTGGGGGCTCCTCGGCATACTCTGCATGGGGGGCCCCACGTCTGAGCAGCTTCTCGAGCATGTGAGCACAGAGTATCCGGGTAAGTGGACACCTGCACTGTTAGATTGTCAGCTCTTCGGTCCAGACTCCTATTACTGCGTGATGATAGAGAGGAGCTGTGGATTATGTTGATGGGATCAGCACCAGGACTGTATACCCACCGGGCTGCATTATAGTACCCAGCCCTGGGTCAACAAAGGTTGGGGGTCCGAGGGGCCAATCTGCTCACCGTCCCTACTCTAGCAATAAAAAATCATGCTGGGTAGATCTGGGAGGGCGAGTAGATCCAGTGTCAGTAGATCTGCGGTGGATGGGAGGGGGTTGATGGGTCCAGTAGGGGGATGGATAAAGTGTTGGTCGGTCTGGAGGGGTGCACTCAGTGTTGGTAGATGTGGGGCTGGTGGATCTAGTGTGGAAAGGTTAGGGGTAGGTAAATCCAGTGTCGGTAGGTCTGGGCAAGTTAGGTGGATCCAGTGTGGATAGATGTGGGGTGGTCCAGGATCTAATGTTGGTTAATCTGGGGGTGCAAAGGGTAGGTGGGTCCAGTGTGTGGGTGGGTGGGGGGTAGGTGAATCCAATGTGGGTAGATCTGGGGGGGGAGGGATGTTTAGGTGGATACAGTGTCAGTAGATTGTGGGGTGGGGATTGTTGGATCCACTGTGGGTAGATCAGGGAGGATAGGTGGATCCAGTTCGGGGAGATCTATGGGGGGGCATAAGTGAATCCAGTGTGAGTAGATCTGGGGGAGGTTTAGTTGGATCCAGTGTCAGTAGATCTGGGGGGGTGGGGGTGGTTTAGGTGCATCCCGTGTGGGTAGATCTGTGGGGGTGGGTTTAGGTGGATCCAGCGTCAAGAGGTTCTTGGGAGTGGGGGAAGTGTGGGTATGTGAATCCAATGTGGGTAGATCATGTGTGTGGGGGTGGAGGAATCCAGTGCGGATAGAGCGTGGGGGGAGGTTTAGGTGGACCCAGTGTGGGTAGATCTAGGGAAGAGGTTTCTGTGGGTACAGTGGCAGTAGATCAGAATGAAGGGGGGGGGGGGGGGGGGTAGGTGCAGCCAGTGTAATTCTGCTGTTACATGGTTTACTCTAGTCCCCTCCAGAGCTGCAGTCACTATTCTCTAGGCCCCTCCAGAGCTGCAGTCACTATTCTCCAGGCCCCTCTAGAGCTGCAGTCACTATTCTCTAGGCCCCTCTAGAGCTGCAGTCACTATTCTCCAGGCCCCTCCAGAGCTGCAGTCACTTTACTGTACAGTACATTCTGCAGTCAGTCTTTGGCTCCCCCTGTCATTGCTCTCTGGTAGTGCGGACTGTCATCCATCTTTATTCCCAGGATTCGGGGACAAGGAGAGATTCACGTTGGTTTCTCTACACAACAAGCTGCGCGGAAGCGTTCGCCCGTCGGCCGCCAACATGAGGAGGATGGTGAGTGAGGTGGGGGGAGCGGCTGCTGCGGGGGTCTCTGGCTCTACTACTGAGAAGATACTTCCATTCAGTCTCTGACATCTGTGCGGGCAGCGGAGACCCCGAGTCCTGGGAAGCTGGGGGTCTGTGATGGTGGGGGGACCCCGTGTTTCAGGCTTCTCCCCGGTCACACCCGGCTCTGCCAGGAACAGGTAATAACCTTGTAGTCTATATAAGCATCTGCGATTGTAACTCATTAACCCCTTCATCCTCAGGGCTGGAGCGAGGCTCTGGGGGCCCGGGCCCTTGCAGTTGCTTCTCGCTGTCAGCAGAATGCAGTGGACGACCCGGAAGTTGGCTGGAATCTGCAGCGTTTCCCAGCTGGGACCGCGAGCCCCGCTGACGCCATCACTCTCTGGTTTCGTCAAGAAAAGGATTATAATTTCTGGACTTCTGAATGCGCCCAGAACCGAACCTGCCGGCATTACACCCAGGTGAGCGACTGCGGTCAGGGGGGTGATATATAGGGTCACTGCAGGCAGGTGGATGGCTGTAGTACCCCCCCCCCCCCCCTAGGGTATATAGGGTCACTGCAGGCAGGCAGATGGCTGTAGTACCCCCCCCCCCCCGGGGTATATAGGGTCGCTGCAGGCAGGCGGACGGCTGTAATACCTCCCTGGGATATATAGGGTCGCTGCAGGCAGGCGGATGGCTGTAGTACCCCCCCGGGGTATATAGGGTCACTGCAGGCAGGCGGATGGCTGTAATACCTCCCTGGGATATATAGGGTCGCTGCAGGCAGGCGTACGGCTGTAATACTTCCCCGGGATATATAGGGTCGCTGCAGGCAGGCGGATGGCTGTAATATCTCCCCGGGATATATAGGGTCACTGCAGGCAGGCGTACGGCTGTAATACTTCCCTGGGATATATAGGGTCGCTGCAGGCAGGCGGATGGCTGTAATACCTCCCTGGGATATATAGGGTCGCTGCAGGCAGGCGGATGGCTGTAATATCTCCCCGGGATATATAGGGTCGCTGCAGGCAGGCGGATGGCTGTAATATCTCCCCGGGATATATAGGGTTGCTGCAGGCAAGCGGATGGCTGTAATACCTTCCTGGGATATATAGGGTCGCTGCAGGCAGGCGGATGGCTGTAATACCTCCCTGGGATATATAGGGTCGCTGTAGGCAGGCGGACGGCTGTAATACCTCCCTGGGATATATAGGGTCGCTGCAGGCAGGCGGACGGCTGTAATATCTCCCCGGGATATATAGGGTCGCTGCAGGCAGGCGGATGGCTGTAATATCTCCCCGGGATATATAGGGTCGCTGCAGGCAGGCGGATGGCTGTAATATCTCCCCGGGATATATAGGGTTGCTGCAGGCAAGCGGATGGCTGTAATACCTTCCTGGGATATATAGGGTCGCTGCAGGCAGGCGGATGGCTGTAATACCTCCCTGGGATATATAGGGTCGCTGTAGGCAGGCGGACGGCTGTAATACCTCCCCGGGATATATAGGGTCGCTGCAGGCAGGCGGACGGCTGTAATATCTCCCCGGGATATATAGGGTCGCTGCAGGCAGGCGGATGGCTGTAATATCTCCCCGGGATATATAGGGTCGCTGCAGGCAGGCAGATGGCTGTAATATTTCCCCTGGTATGTATAAGGTCACTGTGGGCAGCTCGGTGTAACGTGTCCCCCTTTGATATATAGTTTACTGCAAGAAGGGGGGTGACTCGCTGTATTACCAACCCTAGGATCTATAGGGTCTCTGCAAGAGAGGAGTTGACTGTATTGCCACCCTTGGGACATATATGGTCACTGTAGGGGGCTTGTGGCACCTCGTGGGCGGTCCCTGGCAGCTCATTGGCTCAGTCTGTATCAATCTTCCTTGCAGTTGGTTTGGGCTTCCTCGTGGGAGTTGGGCTGTGGGATGAGTCGCTGCTCCTCAGAGATGGGCGATGTGGACATGGTCGTATGTGCATACGCTCCAGGGTAAGGTCACATGGTCGATGAGGTGTCCAACACGTCTGCTTTGTCTTTAACCCTTCACTTCCAATGATGATGACTCTAAAGTGTCTCCTGCAGGGGTAACTGGGATATTGGGGGGCAGGCTATCCGCCCCTATCAAGCGGGACCCTGGTGCAGCCTCTGTACGGCAAGTTGGTTTGGCTGCTTTAGGTCCTGGGAGCAACAAGGAGGTCTCTGTGGTAAGTAATGAGAGAGGAACCCGGGAACCACGCCGCCTGCGCTTCCGTGGAGTCCGGGCTCCAAACTATCTCAGCTCCTGGTTGTCTGTTCCAGAGGTGCCCAGGAACCCGTGCCGGATGAGATGTGGAGAGCATGGAACGCTGAACACAAGCAGCTGCCAATGTGACTGTGCCAGCGGGTATACCGGCCGCCTCTGCCAAGGTGAGTGACCCCTGAGGAAATAAGATGGCCTGGTGCCCGTCCCCCGAAAAAGCTTAATCACCGTGTAACACGTTGGGGGATCAAAACGGGAACCATTGTCCATCACAACCAACGTGGGCGCTGCTGGAGAGGTGGGACAACTACCCCACTAATCTTGGCACCAATTTTGATTTCCAAGATCTCTGCTTGCTGTCTGTGAACTGAAATGTTGTTTTCCTCCATAAACTGGAAAACTTCCCTAAGGGCGCTCTCACACGAGGGTGTGCTGCCGCGTATTACGTGTGCGGGTTTTGCGCTGCATAGTACCAATCTCCCATTCGCTTTCAATGGTGCGTCCCACAGACAGCGTGCGAAATGCAGAAAAAATGATTGCAGCATGCAATATCTTGGCGCTTATTACACGTGCATACACGTTAAGGTAGTGCATGGAGCTTGTCGGCGTGCAGCAAGACGCTCGTGTGAGAAAGCCCTAGCCGCGTTCTGTTCTCACAGTGGAGCGTTACAATGTATCAGTGCAGCAACACAAATCTCTGCAGGATGCCAGGCGGATAGTTCTCATCTGCACTGATACATTGTAACAAACCATCAGCTGTGAGAAGTACAGTATGTAAGGGCAAGATGGGTTTTCTGTCTCTAGATGTAAGCAATTGACAGCTGACAGCAAGCAGAGATCTTGAAAAGGGTGAGAAGTTGATGCATAAAGTCTGATGGGAAGTTTCAGAACTCTTCATAGCAGAAGGATTCCGCTTTCTGGTCACAGTCTGTGCCTCGCAGGAGCGACTTCCAGGAACCGCAGTGTATGTAGAGTTCTGGTTAGACCGGAGCACATGCCAGACTAGCAGCGGTTCTGGATTATCGAATGCGGATACATGGGAGTCAACATGCGTGTAATGACGAGCTGTGATCCGCATGTAGTGAGCGCTCTCTTCCTCTCGCAGTGCGGTGCAGATCCCGCTGTCTACACGGCCGACACAAAGCAACGGAGTGTACCTGTGAATGTGCCGCTGGCTACGGGGGCGCGGAGTGTGCCGGTAATATACTGTCACCGCGGTGACATCAGAGTTTCCGTCTATCAGGGAATATCACGCAGTGCGGACGGTTCCTCTGATGTCACGTGTTCTCTGGTTCTAGAGCAGCTGAAGTCCCCTGCGCCGCCCTGCGACCTTCTGACTGATGGCGTCTGCTTCACGGTCTCTGCAGAACGTCGCTCGTACTATAAAGCCAAGAAGATCTGCCAGGTAGGATGCTGCCATTAACTGTGGGTGTGGCTTAACTAGTCTAGCTCCTCCCCCTCTAAAACCTACCTGCATGTATATAGTCATAGCGTATAACATGTGACCTAGACAAACGGACATTACCCCTGACAGCGTGCGGCGCAGTATTCATGTAGTCAGTCCTGAACGGGGCTGCCGTGTGAATCCGCGGTCATGTGAATGCGGCCTGAGGGCTTCACATGTAACATCAGTGCCGTTTTCTTGCACTTGCGTCTTACTGCAATTTTTGGCCACTTTTTGTTGTGTAGAAGCCGCAGTAAATCGTACGTGGTCATTGGAGAAGAAGGGGCTGATGGGGCTCCCGGGCAGAAGACACTCGTGGGGGGCTGCGTGTTTCAGCGGCGTCTTCCTCTGGCCTTTATTGTGGCGTCGCCCACCCTTGTAATAAACACGACTGATCACCTGACTGAGACGGGCATTTAAAAGAATCACCTGACCACAAAGAAAAATACACTTAATGTCAAAAACACTCCGGCCCCCAGAAGAAGCTGTCGTCTTACTGCCCAACCCGACATGCAGATATGCAAATGATTGGCGCTGTGGCAATAAAGGAGAAAACACTTAACCGCTAACAAGAATCAATCATATCTGCGCCCCCCACAAGCGTCGTGACATGGGAAAAAAGACTGGAAAAAAACAAAGAAAAACTTTTTCTTTCTTCTTAATATACAGCCAATCATCTGTCAGCTCGAGGCCGCTGGTCAGCGAGTTCACTGTACATGAAGACGGTGCGCCCGGTCTATACTGTCTGGTGATGTCCGCACCCCGCTGTTATCCGCCATCACTGTTAGGAGGTGTTGGGAACAGTGGATATGTGAGGGCACACAAGGTGAATGGGCTCAGGACGCCCCCTACAGACCACCAGTGGAGAGGAGCGTCTGACCAGACTGTTAGGGGGTGTTGGGACCAGTGGATGGGGGCACACAAGGTGACCGGGCTCAGGACGCCCCCTACAGACCACCAGTAGAGAGGAGCGTCTGACCAGACTGTTAGGAAGTGTTGGACCAGTGGATGGGGGCACACAAGGTGACCGGGCTCAGGACACCCGCTACAGAACACTAGTAGGAAGGAGCGTCTGACCAGACTGTTAGGGGGTGTTGGGACCAGTGGATGGGGGCACACAAGGTGACCGGGCTCAAGACGCCCCCCTACAGACCACCAGTGGAGAGGAGTGTCTGACCAGACTGTTGGGAGTTGTTGGGACCAGTGGAGGTGTAAGGGCACACAAGGTGACCAGGCTCAGGACGCCCCCTACAGACCACCAGTAGAGAGAATTGTTTGACCAGACTGTTAGGAGGTCTTGGGACAGTGGATAGGGGCACACAAGGTGACCGGGTTCAGGACCCCCTACAGACCACCAGCAGAGAGGAGCGCCTGACCAGACTGTTAGGGGGTGTTGGGACCAGTGGATGTGTGAGGGTACGCAAGGTGACCGGGCTCAGGACGCCCCCTACAGACCACCAGTGGAGAGGAGCGTCTGACCAGACTGTTAGGGGGTGTTGGGACCAGTGGATGGGGGCACACAAGGTGACCAGGCTCAGGACACCCCCTACAGAACACTAGTAGGAAGGAGCGTCTGACCAGACTGTTAGGGGGTGTTGGGACCAGTGGATGGGGGCACACAAGGTGACCGGGCTCAAGACGCCCCCTACAGACCACCAGTGGAGAGGAGTGTCTGACCAGACTGTTGGGAGTTGTTGGGACCAGTGGAGGTGTAAGGGCACACAAGGTGACCGGGCTCAGGACGCCCCCTACAGACCACCAGTAGAGAGAATTGTTTGACCAGACTGTTAGGAGGTCTTGGGACAGTGGATAGGGGCACACAAGGTGACCGGGTTCAGGACCCCCTACAGACCACCAGCAGAGAGGAGCGCCTGACCAGACTGTTAGGGGGTGTTGGGACCAGTGGATGTGTGAGGGTACGCAAGGTGACCGGGTTCAGGACGCCCCCTACAGACCACCAGTAGAGAGAATTGTTTGACCAGACTGTTAGGAGGTCTTGGGACAGTGGATAGGGGCACACAAGGTGACCGGGTTCAGGACCCCCTACAGACCACCAGCAGAGAGGAGCGCCTGACCAGACTGTTAGGGGGTGTTGGGACCAGTGGATGTGTGAGGGTACGCAAGGTGACCGGGCTCAGGACGCCCCCTACAGACCACCAGTAGAGAGAATTGTTTGACCAGACTGTTAGGAGGTCTTGGGACAGTGGATAGGGGCACACAAGGTGACCGGGTTCAGGACCCCCTACAGACCACCAGCAGAGAGGAGCGCCTGACCAGACTGTTAGGGGGTGTTGGGACCAGTGGATGTGTGAGGGTACGCAAGGTGACCGGGTTCAGGACGCCCCCTACAGACCACCAGTAAAGAGGAGCATCTGACCAGACTGTTAGGAGGTTTTAGGACCAGTGGATGGGGGCACACAAGGTGACCGGGCTCAGCATGCCCCGACAGACCACCAGTAGAGAGGAGCGCCTGACCAGACTGTTAGGAGGTGTTTGGACCAGTGGATGGGGGCACACAAGGTGACCGGGCTCAGGATGCCCCCTACAGCCCACATGTGGAGAGGAGCGTCTGACCAGACTGTTAGAGGGTGTTGGGACCAGTGGATGTGTGAGGGCACACAAGGTGACCGGGCTCAGGACGCCCCCTACAGACCACCAGTAGAGATGAGCATCTGCCCAGACTGTTAGGAGGTGTTGGGACCAGTGGATGGCGGCACACAAGGTGACCGGGCTCAGGACCCCCCAACAGACCACCAACAGAGAGGAGCATCTGACCAGACTGTTAGGAGGTGTTGGGACCAGTGGATGAGGGCACACAAAGTGACCGGGCTCAGGACGCCCCCTACAGACCATCAGTAGAGAGGAGCGTCTGACCAGACTGTTGGGAGGTGTTGTGACCAGTGGATGAGGGCACACAAGGTGACCGGGCTCAGGACGCCCCCTACAGACCATCAGTAGAGAGGAGCATCTTATAGTCCGATGAGCACTAGCAGCTTCAACTGTTTCATTTTCCACCATCCACAGACAGGGGGCACCATCGTTTCATTCAGGTGTCTGCCTGAACCATTTACAGGTGCCTGGCTGAAGGACATTTGTTCTCACGGCCCCCATTACGTGTACGGCCTTTGTCACCCGTTTGTAGGATACTAGAGCCTCCATGCCCATGCTATTATGTTTCTTTGTAGTCATGTGATTTGTTGCCCGGCTCAGTCAGTCTCGTGGTTATTGTGACGTCACTCGCCATTTCACCCACAGCTTTTAAATGCTGTTGAAATGTTGATGCTTGTAGTAAAGGCCAGATGGCGCTGAACCACGTGGCCGCTGTCTGTCCTATATCCATGTGTCTGTCCGCCGTTCAGCGCGCCCCCAGCCCCCTTTTACCTCTTCATCCATCGGGGCGGCTGCTACTTTCAGGACAGATCTGTCTGGTACTACTCCTATTAGCCAATAGTTTTATTGCTGTAGTGATGCACTGTGGAGCTGTTAGTGTGTGAAAACATCCTAACCATTCAGGCAACTGGCGGAGGGCTGACCTTGCCCGGCCTCCACCACTTTATCACTCAGCAGACCAGGGCCGCACTCGCCACAGGCAGATGAGTGATGCCCGATGAATTTCGTGTCTCGCAGGAGGCTGGAGGATATCTGGCTGAAATAAGAATGCAGAAGCTTCAGGATATTTTGTCCTTTTTCCTTGGACGATTAGAAGAAGCCAACAAGACGACAGCCAGCGACTTCTGGATTGGTGAGTTCACACCTGCTCACCTCTGCAGTCCTTCTGAAACTACAACTCCCAACATCTTCCAAATCTCTTCTTACTCATGTCCTAGGTCTGACCTATAAGAGCCGCTTCTCCTCCTTCCGCTGGGATTCTGGGGATCTCGTCTCCTTCCAAAGCTTTGCCCTGGGGCAGCCGGACGGCGCAGGGTAAGTGCAGCGCTCCGTCGGGGGTCTCTCCATGTACTGAGCATCCTGAGACGTCTCTGCTTTACTCAGCTTCCAGAATTGTGTGGAGATGAGTGCAAGATCACGATTCAACTGGAACGACCAACGATGCAAGACAAGCACTCGCTACATCTGCCAGTATGATACCTAGAGCAGCTGCCAGTCCCTCGTGGGGTGCTCGACACGGCCGATTCTCTTGTACCTTGCAATGCAGCAAACTTGCCGGCAATAGAATCCATTAGTTTCGATGGGTCTATTTATATGGGCGGTTTTCCTCTTGCGTTTCCTATTTTTGGGTGATTCTGTTCAGGAATCGCCCAATTCTTCCCTCTGGGAGCAAAAAAAATTGCACTGCGCTCGGATGTACCTGCAGGTTTCATGTGAGTATTGTGATTTTCAATATTGGGCCAAGTTCCTCGCCCGTGTGAATGCACCCGCAGGCCGTATGTAATTGGGTGAGTTTTGTTTGCTAGCAATATGGATGGGACTCGCATGTGACAAGAGCGCATTAGAAGAGTTGTACCACAATTGCACATTATCCCCCATCCATAAGTTTGGGGAGAACTTGCTGATCGGTAGGGGGTCGCAGCAGAACAGAACTCCCATATCCCACTCCTCTGTCACTGCGGGGGTCGCTCTCACCCTCCCATAGCATAAAGTGAGCGGCGGGCGAGCATGCATTCAGCGCTCCATTTATTTAGAAGAGCTTGATGGAAATATCCCAGCGGGTGCGGCTTGAGTATCGCTGCAGTCCCATTGAAAGTGAATGGCACACTGCAATCAGTCTCCTCCTCTCCACCAGAGGTGCAGTAACCCCGCCCTGAGAACGACAGTGGACACGGGGCCCCCCATCTCGAGATCGGCAGTGAGACCTCCACCAATCAGCAAGTTATCTTCTATCCCATGGTTTGAGGGGGGGGGGGGGGGGGGGTGTAACTTGTAATTGTGGTACAACCCCTTTTTAATTTCAAAGTGTTTATTTACATGAGCGATTTTTCGATGGTTCTAGATGTAAAATATCGCAGCAGGTCCTGTTATGGCGATTCTGTTGAGGAATCCGCCGTTAGTTCCCACGGGAGAAAAAAAAATTGCATCACATGTAATTCGAATTGCATGCAAGTGTGATTTTCAGGCATGGACACTGCGCAGCGCTGCAATGTGTTTTTCTAGCAACGCGCATCACAATCACGGTATAACATTTACGAGTGTGACCCCGGCCCGGTAGACATACAGCCGTATATATACACATGCAGTGCGATCACCCAAACATGTAAAACAGCAGGTTGGTCGCATCTACAGCAGAACCTAGAACAATCTAGAACCACGTTAGTCTTCTCTTACCGCTGTAAATGAGTCTAGAACATTTAAGAACTCGTCTTCCAGAACTCCTCTAGAACGTGTTTAGTTCCCGCTTAACCGCAGCATTTACACGGGGAAGATTTCTGTTCCGGCGGAATTTCACTGCGGCTGCTAATCCCAGGATTGGCCAGCCATGCGGGCGGGATTTGTCAAACATCTCGTCCACACGGGACGGCCAATCCATCGCGGCAAAGCTGGCGCTGAAGCGCGGATTCCCCGGCCACAGCATGTCTATTTTTTTTTCTGTTGCGGCCACAATGCGCTCTATGGGAGCGCCGGCTGCAATGGAAAGCATGCGGCCAAGCCGCTCCGGAACCCGCGGCTAAGTGTTGAAGCTGTGCTTTTCCGGTGGAAATCTCGCGTTTTTTCACTGTGGTAAAACCGCGAGTTTTCTGCCAGGCATACGACCCGTGTAACCCCAGCCTTAACCCTTTCCAATCCACTGTCTGACCACTGAAGACATTATGATTTAAGGCTGTACAGCTCCGATGTTGGAAGACGTCCGTCGGGGTTTTCTTACTGTATATTGCCAGCCTCTCTGCTGTTGGAGCCTATCCAATGTGTTACCTCCTGCAGTACTGGCTTTAGCCAGCAGATAGCGCCGTTGTATAGCGGAAGAAAAAGAGTAAGCCCCCTAGGAAAACAGGACACAAATTGGATTGGAAAGGGTTAAACTCTGGGGACAGAACCGTCCCGACTTCCTCAACCCCAGTCCTCAGGAAACCTCAACAGGTCATGTTTTCAGGATTTCCTCAGTATTGCACCGGTGATATAATTATTGTTGGTGCCTCAGCTGTTCTGACTATAGGATATCCTGAAAACACAACCCGCTGGGGTCCCCGAGGACTGGAGTTGAGGACCACTGCTCTACACCATCAGGCGCCATCATAGAGGGGTTTCTGCTCTATCCAGCTTTTCCTTTTTAGGGTTCAGTCTGAATCCCCCAAAAGCGTATTCAGACGGACCCTGGAGGGAACCTCTGACTTGACCCCTTAGTGACCGGCCTATATGGTACCTTAAGGCCCAAGCGATGTTCATAGTCGCATTGCAAGAGCAATAACTTTCTGACCGCTGCATGAAGGCTTGGTCTCTGTGTGATGAGTTGTATGGCCACTCGCCGGGGTCCATATAATGTGTTTCATATTACATTTTTAAGGAGGATCCGTCTTCCCTTCAGCCGTTGCACATTCGTATTTAACCCTTTTGACCTGGCTTTGCTCTGGGTAGAACGCTGGTTGCAGTTTTCCTTGTGGCCACAAGATGGTGCACTACACACCCTGTTCCTCCCGCATTCACTTATTGTTCAGTTTGTGGAACCACACGCTATCATGAATGAACGGAAGGCGGACAGAACAATCCGCGGTGAGCTCCGCCTCCATTCCGTCAGCCATGATCGTTGCGGAGGAGTGATAATCGCCGGGGCGACTGCTGGGTGCTCTGCACCCTACAGATGCTCCTGGGTCAGAGGGGCCTCAGATGCTCCTCAGCAGCCTTCACATCGTATAAAGAAGACTGTAGTCTACCACAAAGCTAAAACTCCCGGGATGATCCACAGTGACAGGAGGAGCTACAGGGGAACAGCCCTGACACCGAGTGCTGACTCCTTTCTATCTAGCTGACAACTGCTAATAAGGCCACAAGGGATAGAAATGCCGCATAGTTTCCGCTAAAAACCATTTGATTCTTTTTGAAGCAAAGCGAGAAATGGATCCAGCGGAAATAAGAAGTAGGACCGGCGAACAGATGCAGGGGGTGGGGCTTCAACTCCCTGCACATCTCATTACTGCTAGACGTGGACAGGGGTCACTACCGCGCGTTCCCAGTGGAGGCAGTGATCACATGACCAGCGGCTCAAGGGAAGAAATATATATTTACAATTATTGTAGCAAACACAAGTGGGGGAGGGGCAGCCAGTAGTCGGAGCCCCTCCCATCAGACGGCAGCCAGTAGTCGGAGCCCCTCCCATCAGACGGCAGCCAGTAGTCGGAGCCCCTCCCATCAGACGGCAGCCAGTAGTCGGAGCCCCTCCCATCAGACGGCAGCCAGTAGTCGGAGCCCCTCCCATCAGACGGCAGCCAGGAGTCGGAGCCCCCCCCCCCCCCCCCCCCTCCCATCACACGGCAGCCGCGCTTCAGTACTGCAGCGTCCGTTCATCCTCTGAGTCCCGCAGTGTCGGCTGTAGATACAAGAAGTGTCTCTGATGCTGCAGCCGCCGTCGGTCGCAGTTATTGGGGGGCGGTGATCTTCCTCTTCGTTGCCTTTAGGAGACTCTGCTGCAACACCGGGTACAACCGCTGGCAGCCCTCCATGCACATCCGCACCGCCGCCGCAGCGCTGTCACTCTCCCACTCACCGCTGCACAGGAGGCCGGAGACCTGCAGGAGAGAGAAAGACGTGAGAGGGAACCCCAATATACGGAAGCAGAGCCCTCCCCCCTCCCCCTCGGAGGGAACCCCAATATACAGGAGCACCCCCACCGAGGAACAGCCCCTACCCTGCTGTAGAGCGGACCCCTATATACGAGAGCACCCCCTCCCCCACCAAGGAGCAGCCCCTACCCCGCTGTAGAGCGGGCCCCAATATCCGGGAGCATGCCCCCCCCCCCCCCCGGGCGGACCCCAATATACAGAAGCACCCGCTCCCCCACTGTAGAGCGGACCCCAATATATGGGAGGCGACTATAAGGGTGACTTCCGCTGACTAATGTGGCCGTGTTTTACCCTGTGACGCTGGACCGCACATCTACCGTGTCTGTTCAGGCCGCGCCGCCGTATTACCATCCCGTGAATCCCCCCCCCCCGTCACCGTATAATGGAACGTTCTACCGGTCTTATCACAACTGCTTGTTGTCAGTGATCCCGTGTGGCTCTCGTTTGCTACAGTGTGTCAGTGCAGGGAAGGCGCAGCAACTCCTCCCCCGGCGCTCCGTCATAATGTCCGCTATGTACAGAAGGGAGGCGGCGCTAAAGCGGTTTTATGGAATATTAAAGGCTTAAAACGAAGAACTGCACATCCCCCGCCTGACGCCACCGGCCGTTACCGGAAGGGGGGGGGGGGGTCACAGGCCGGGCGTTGTGTAAGAGACGTCCGGCCGCTCACGGGCTTCAGTGGGGATTCTTCTGTGAACGATGACCCGTGAGCGGACAGACGTCACCTATACAATGACCAGCGTGTGACCCCCCCCCCCCCTCCCGGTAACGGCCGGTGGCGTCAGGCGGGGGATGTGCAGTTCTTCATTTTAAGCCTTTTGTTTAATGCTCAAGAAAATCCCTTAAAATCCAAGAAGCGGAACTGATGGGGGGATAAAACGCCGATGTCTGCGCCCCCCCCCCCCCCCCGCCGCGGGTCTAAGGGGCGGGACGCCGGTGTCTGCTCCTCCCTCCGCCGCGGGTCTAAGGGGCGGGACGCCGGTGTCTGCGCCCTCCTCTGTGGGTCACGTGAAGTGGCCGCCCCCTCGCCATCCTCTCCCTGCCCACGCGGAGCTCCTGCCCGCCATCACCTGGTTGAGCGCCGGCAGCAGGCTCAGGCACATGGTGGCTCCCGCCGCCTCCTCGCTGTCCTCCGGGTCCAGCAGCAGCTCCGCGCCGCCCCGGCTCAGCCCTGCGCCCACCGCCAGGTCGTAGAGCTCCACCCCCGCGTCCGCCAGGGCCAAGGAGGCGCAGGAGATGGCGGCGGGCAGCGCAGAGCCTCGGTCCTCCAGCACCAGCGCCCACACGGCCAGCTCCGCCCGCGGGTACCGCTCCAGCCGCACCGCCGCCTCCAGGCTCTCCTGCAGCAGCTGACCGGCCTGCCGGGAGGGAGCGGCGGGCGACGACCAGCAGCCGGCCCGGGAGAACGGCGCCCAGCGGAGCTCACACAGCAGCCGGCCGCCGCCGCTCTCCCCACCGCCCCGCGGGCCGGACACCGCGCACAGGACCTTCGTGCCTCCCGCCTCCACGTAGGCCGAGCCGGCAGCGTGACTGAGAAGCCCGGCCCGCACAAACACCGCCCGCGGCTCTCCGGCACCGCGGCCCGTCCTCCCCTCCTGCGGCCGCCCGGGCGTGGCGTACAACAGCGGGCTCTGAGACGCTTCGGGCCCGCGGACTCGGCGACTATCACCCGGCATGACTGTCCTCCACAGCGTGCGCGGCCAGACCTCCCACAACCAGCGAGACGGCAGAGCGGAGGCCAGAGACCAGCGACTCTGCAGAGGGGAGGTGCAGAGCGGCCGCCACAGACCAGCGAGACTGTAGAGGGTAGGGACAGAGCGGCCGTCAGAGACCAGCGAGACTGTAGAGGGGAGAGACAGAGCGGGCGCCAGAGACCAGCAAGTCTGTAGAGGGGAGAGACAGAGCGGCCGTCAGAGACCAGCAAGTCTGTAGAGGGTAGGGACAGAGCGGCCGTCAGAGACCAGCGAGATTGAAGTGGGGAGGGACAGAACGGCCGCCAGAGACCAGCGAGACTTCGGAGGGGAGGGACAGAGCGGCCGTCAGAGACCAGCGAGACTGCAGAGGGTAGGGACAGAGCGGCCGTCAGAGACCAGCGAGACTGCAGAGGGTAGAGACAGAGCGGCCGTCAGAGACCAGCGAGACTTCGGAGGGGAGGGACAGAGCGGCCGTCAGAGACCAGCGAGACTGCAGAGGGTAGAGACAGAGCGGCCGTCAGAGACCAGCGAGACTGCAGAGGGTAGAGACAGAGCGGCCGTCAGAGACCAGCGAGACTTCGGAGGGGAGGGACAGAGCGGCCGTCAGAGACCAGCGAGACTGCAGAGGGTAGAGACAAAGCGGCCGTCAGAGACCAGCGAGACTTCGGAGGGGAGGGACAGAGCGGCCGTCAGAGACCAGCGAGACTGCAGAGGGTAGAGACAGAGCGGCCGTCAGAGACCAGCGAGACTTCGGAGGGGAGGGACAGAGCGGCCGTCAGAGACCAGCGAGACTGCAGAGGGTAGGGACAGAGCGGCCGTCAGAGACCAGCGAGACTGCAGAGGGTAGGGACAGAACGGCCTCCTACAACCAACGATGCGAAGGATAGAGCGGTCACTTGTGGTTTCTGGAGACAGAAGAGTAATATGTGTATTGTAGCGCAGTCTGTGGTGCGGCGGTGGATTAGAGCCCCTGAATGCGCAGGATGTTCTGGCCGCAGTTGTTCAGGGTGGATTTCGTCCCTTCTGGGTTTTGCGTGTAAACAGCGCGTATTTATAAGTGCACAAGCTGCCCGTTGTTTTCCTGCCGGCGGCCGCCGTGCTTCTGCCCCTATGACGCACACTTGTGCCTTCCCACTGACTTTGCGCTATTTTAGTCCGTAATATAAACATCAGACGCTGCCGGGTTTTTTTTTACTTTACCAAAAATCACCTGAAAAACATATATATTCATCTCTACCTTCATAGGAAAGAGCCAGCAGTTAAATGGTTAACTGGTTCAATGCTGTACACGGGTGTGTTGGCTACCTGTGCGCCATCTACAGCACCCCTACTATCTCCCCGCACCGTCTCCAGGTGTGTGTCTCTCAAGACGACTCCAAGACCTTCATTCCCATGGAAACGAGCTACTCCTCATCTCACTGCATTCCTTTGGTCCAGGCAGGAAGGTTACTAAGTCTGTGCTACTGGGGTATATAGGAATCACGTGTTCATACAGCGGGGCGTAAACATGTGAATCACAGTCATTACATACTGGCCAATCAGGAGTTGTGATGTAATTGGTGCCTCATGTTCAACTAGATCCGTACCGATATGATATGAAACCAGAAGTTACTGAGTGACTAAGGCCGCCTGCACACGGGCGGAAATCCCGCGGCGGTATTTCCCGCGGGATTTCCGCCACTGAAAGTTTGCATAGGAGTGCATTACAATACGCACTCCTATGCAGACGGCCGCGGTTTGGCCGCGCGAAATCTCACGGGGCAAACAAACCGTGGCATGTCCTATTTTTGTGCGGGGCTCGCATTCACCCGGCCGCCAGGCGCGGGTGAGTACACGCTCGTCCCTGCAGGCTCTCGGGTCAGGTCCCGCGGCGAGAATTCTCGCTGCCGGATCCGACCCGCTCGTCTGCAGGCGGCCTAAGGGTGCCTGCACACGAATGGAATTTCTAGCGCGTTATTTTAGGCACATTATCTGCCCCAGACCGCAGCCAATATACTCCTATGAGGATCTGCAGTTGTCCCCAGACGGACGGATTTGTATCGCGTTTTTTCACGCGCTTGAAAAAAATCTGCGACCTGTTCTAATTTGGGTCGGATTCTGCGCGTGAAGCCTCCAATACAAGTGAATGGGTGCGTTTTTTCACGCAGTACATCCACAGTGCAGCTGCGGATGGAGTCACTGGTTGCTATGACTACAGGAAGTGGGCGTGGTAGGAGGCGTCCCAACACACAGCACAGAGCTTCACAGGCAAATTTCAGCAGCAGCACTGCCCTTCCAATCACCGCAGCCACCAGCCTGCAGCCACAAGCCACCAGCCTGCAGCCACAAGCCACCAGCCTGCAGCCACCAGTCGTAACGAATAATGATCGACATGGGCAAACTTGTCGCAATGATGCAGGACTTCCCTAGCATATGGGACAGTAACTTCCCAGAGTACCTAGACAAGAATCGAAAGGAACAATCCTGGCTTCAACTCTCCGCTCAGGTTTATGGGGATGCCTGGACGAACGCAATAGAAGCGGAAAAGAACTTGCGTGAGTATTATTCGCTATTGCGTCAAATGTCCTTTTTTTTTCATTTTAACCCCTTAGTGGCCAAGCAGTTTTACTTTTGTTTTTATTGTGCTTTTTTCCATCCCCACTTTTAACCACTTAGTGACGGAGCTTTTTTGCTTTTTTCCCCTACTCCCTAAAAAAATCGTAGTTCCTTTGTTTCTCCATCGCCGTCGCTGTATGAGGGTTTGTTTTTTGCGGGACGAGTTGTATTTTGCAATGGCACTATTTATTGTACCATATAATTTACTGAAAAACCTTTAAAAAAATTGTAATCGGAGAGAAAAAAAAAAAAGACATTCCACCATCTTTCGGTCGTCCTGTTTCTGCAGCGCGCAAAGTGCAACAAAAACGACCTGATATTTTTATTCTATGGGTCAGTACGATTACTACGATACCAAACTTGTATAGTATTTTTTTTTTGCTGTAGTACTTGTATTTTTTTTTTTTTTTAAGATATTTAATTTTTTTAAATTATTTTCTGTGTCCATTTTCTGCGTGCAATAACTTTATTTCTTTGGCGACATAGTTGTGTGAGGGCTCATTTTGTGCGGTATGTCCTGACGTTTCTGTTGGTACCATTTTCGCATACAGTTGACTTTTTGATCGCCTTTTATTACATTTTTTCTCGGAAATAGGGTGACCGAAAAAGTGCATTTCGGGCGTAGTTTCTTTATTTTTTTTGACCACATTCACCGTGCAGGGTAAATCATACATTACTTTGATAGATCAGACTTTTACGGATGCAGCGATACCAAAACGGTCACACTGCAGGACGGACGACTCTCCGCAACGCTGGCAGAAAAGAGCACATGACCGGCTCCGTTGCCGGACTTGTGTTCTTTCCTCCAGCTCTGTGGAAGATGTCCATCCTGCATTGCGGCCGTCTTGTGCAGGAAGACGGGTGCATCAGCCACCAGGATGCACCCAAGTTACTAAGCCCTCCCTGTTTGTTTTTTGTGGGAGCAGTTGTATTTTCCACAGGTGCCACTGAAGCAGCATTTATTGGGTTAATAGCCTTGTTCAGCAGACACCCGCAACGTGTAGAGGGAGATAGGTAGTATTTCTTGCCAATGCAGGATCTAAGAATGCAAAATCTGTAGTAATGAATTCCTCTTGTGAATTTTTTTTGCAGTGACTGAAATAAAGTCACGCTGGAGAAGCGCCCGAAAAAAGTGACATGGATCAACCATGCCCACAAAGACATCTGCACACCGGGTGAAAGCATGTTGCCAGAATTTAACGGTGCACACGCAGGAGGGACAAAACGGAGTCTGGGTGTTGGTTTTTAAGCTGTTTTCCAAGGAATGGGCAGTTCTCTAGGGGTTGGGTTTACAATAAGGGGCGGCTGCTGGTTTTTCTGCGCGGTTTTTTCCGCAACACATCCGCGCGTGATTTTTCACGCATCCGCAAGCACATTTAGGTACCATACGCGCGTGAAAATGCGCTAGCGGAATCCGAAACGCTCGTGTGCAGGCGGCCTAAAGAGGAGTCGGCTCAAATACATTCTCATGCATGAAACTTATCATAACCAATTTGGAGCAGATCAGTGAAATCATCCGGAATATAATAATTATTCCCATAACAAACGCGTTTGTATATTCTTGGTCGTGCGACACGTAATCTTGGTGGATCAGTCGCGGCATCTTCCCGAGTGCACCAACCCCCCCCCCCCCCCCGTAGAGAACGTCAGGTTTATGGTAGTAATTTGTACATTTCCAATGTGATTTCATGTGGGGTCAGGCGACCAGTGATTTGGTGGGAGGGCCCCTCGTTGCTGCAGGTTCTCATTGCACTTTTTTCAGATCGCCCCCCCCCCCCCAATTAAAAAAAAAGCTGAAACTTTACGCCATTTTGCTTCAGTTTTGTTTTCTTTTATTGAAGGTCAGTCATTTATGGCTTATGCTACATACAAAGTGGTTAACCTCGAACATGTTAGGCACCCCGACACCAGGGGGCAGCACACAGATTGTTAAGAGGCAGATTCTACATTAACACTTTAGGCTAATCCCTTCTCGGTAGTAATGGCGTGCGAGCAGCTACGTCCCATCCAGTCCGGCAAGTCTGTCAATGAATGATGCACTAATGTCAGGGGAGGGGGATGATAAAACTAGAATGTCAGCGGGAGCTAGCAGCATCATGTAACCCTCTCCATGCCAGGCGGATGAACTGTCCCACAAGCACCGGACGGAAGGCGCAATTCTCTCCCCATCGTTCTACTGACATCTCAATTCTTCCAGGCTTCCAGCTTCAGTTTGGCAAAGTCTTCGGCCAGTCTCAGGACTTCGGGGAGGCTGCTCGGGTTCTTGCCTGTGGCCTGTGCAGACGTGTCCTTCCCTCCCCCCTTACCGTCCATCTGCTCAGTCACGTGCTGCACCCACTCGTTGGCTTTCAGGCCGATGTCTGCCGTTTCCTGCAGGAGATAAGATCGGTCAGTCACACTCGTGTACGGAGGCCGGGGGTCCCATAAGGCTGCCCGATGTACGCAGCTTACCTGCGGGACCTGGCACAGGCAGGTGATTCTTCCAGCTTCATTGTCCACAGCAAAGATTATGGCCGCGGTTTTCGGTGACTGCGACTTAAGGAGCTTCAGAGATTCATTTAGAGCCTGAAGAAAGGAAAACCGAGACGTGAGAAGAGCGATGAAAGACGCCGCAGACAGGACCACACAAAGCTGTAAGAGCGGACCTTGGCCGACGCGCCGGCTTCCATCTCTAGGACCAGCAGCGGTTGGTTCGGGTTTTCCGCGATCAGCTGTTTGGTTTTCTCCAGAACCTGAATGGACGAAGCATGGATTACTCACTGGGCAAACAGACCAAAGTCATCGATCTCTAAATAGTCACGGCGGTATATAGAGCGTGACGCACCCGCTTCTGGATGTCTGCTTTGCTAGCACGGTCCAGATCATCCATCATCTTTTTAAGGGACTTGAGCAGCTCTCGGAGCTCATCCTTCTGCCACTGAGAGATGACGGCTGTAGCCAAGGTCTAAGGAAGACAAGATGATCAGAGGGGCAGAGAGAGAGAACAATGCCGAGGCCATCGTGGGGTGGCCATACCTCGCTGAGGTCAGCAATCTCCTTCTGGACGTCCTTGTTGGGGGCAGTCTGCTGCTTCACTTTGGCTTCCATTTGTGTGAGCGCAGCTTTCAGGGTCTCCTGCCTCCGCAGCGCCTGCAGACACATAATGTAAGTCATCATCTAACGTCTCCATCAAACTGCTCAGCAGCCCAGGATAGAGGCAGATACAACTTACCTTCTGCGCCTCGGCTCCAGTGAGGGCCACGATTCTCCGGATTCCCTTTGCAATGGCTTCTTCTGTAACGACGACAAAGTGTCCAGAATGGCCAGAGTTCTGCAGGTGCCTGTAAGACATATCAGTGTCAGGGGCCACTGCAGCGGATGTTTATATGTGCCTGAGTAGTGACCTTCACTTACGTGCCACCGCAGAACTCCACCGACGTTACTGAACCTGCAGGGCTTGAGGGGTCAGCCAGCAGATCTTCCACAGGGATCCCTACAGACACTACACGTACGGGGTCCGGATAGGTCTCATCAAACACAGCGCGCAGACCCTGAATCGCTTTAGCAGCTGCCAAGGGGCAATCCAAGGCATAGACGGTCTGTGCAAAGAGACACACATTGGTCACTACTTAGAGACGGACTGAAGGGTCACGCATCTGAGGTAGTTGCATACGGTCAGCATATGGTGGGGTGTTGGTCAGTGACATCTCATTCACCTTGTTCTCCTGGATCATCTGATTTGCGATCTCCTCTGTTCTGCGTATTTCTTTTGTGCTCATGGCTCCTTTTGCTGTGAAGTCAAACCTCAGCCTGTCAGGAGCAACTAGAGACCCCCTCTGATCCGCCTCCCCGAGGACTGAGCGTAGGGCAAAGTTCAGAATGTGGGTGGCTGTGTGGTTGCTCATAACTGGTCGTCGTCTTGTCTACAATGTAGAGAGATGTTTATTACAAGATGGCCAATGAAAGCATCGCTTCTGGTAAAACGAGGCAAAACTGGTCACTCACCTCATCGATGTAGAGACGCACACGGTCACCGACCTTCAAGCTGCCATATACAGTCCCCACGTGCAGAATGTAACCGCCCCGGACCTGTGTGTTCCTTACACTGAACTCCGTTTTCTACAAAGAATGGAAGGGATTTCAAGAAACCAACTAGAAACACATCACAGGACGTGCAAAATCATGATGCAACAGAGCTGCCGGCAGCTTAACCCCTTCCCGCTGCAGGGCGTAAGTTTACGTCCTGGCAGCCTGGTACTTCCCGCAACAGGGCGTAAACTTACGTCCTGGAGATAGCGCGGGATCACATAAGATCCCGCGCTATCCCGCAGCGGGAGCCGGCTGTCACTCACAGCCGGCGTCCTGCTGCAACAGCGGGGGGACATCGGAGATGCTCCCCCCCCCGCTGAAAACCCCTTCCCTGCCGCGATCTAAGTAGATCGCGGCAGGGAAAGAGTTCACAGAGGGAGCGCGGCTCCCTCTGTGTCTCCGTCCGGAACTCGCGATGTCATCGCGAGAGCCCGGCCTGTCACCATGGCAACAGGACGCCAGACACTGGCGTCCTGTATTGCCTATGCCTATAATCGCTGTACAAGCGATAAGGCATGGCAGAGCAGTAGCTCTGCCATGCCTTATACCAGCGATCATCAGGGCAGTGGTTAAAGTCCCTCAGAGGGACACAAACAGTGTAAAAAAAAACAAAGATTAAAAAAAATTTAAAAAAATATTTAAAAAAAAGGAGTAAAAAACCCAATTTTTTAATGCTTTTTCTCAGATTAGCATAAAAAAAAAGGTAAAAAAAAAAATAAAATCCCACATATTTGGTATTGTCGCGTCCGTAACGACGCGTACAATAAGTTGCACATGCTTTTGACTGTGCACGTAAAAAAAACGCTAAAACACTGAGGCAAAAATGCTAATTTTTAGCATTTTGCCTCACTAAAAACGCAATAAAAGTGATCAAAAAAGCCGTATGTACCCCAAAATGGTACCAATAAAATCTACAGCTCGTTTCGCAAAAAATAAGCCCTCATAGAGCGCCATACATCAAAAAATAAAAAAGTTACAGGACTTTGAATGCAGCAATTTAGAAAAAAAAAAAAAAAAAAAAAAAAAAAAAGAAGATTACCCAGAAAAAGGGTTTTTATTGCAGAAAAGTGGGAAAACCTAAAAAAAAATGTAAGAATTTTGGTATCGTTGTAACCGTACCGGTCCGCAGAAAAAATGGAATGTCTCATTTATGCTGCTGTTAAAAAAAAAAAAATCTATGGCAGAATTGATGCGTTTTCTCTCCCTGCTATCATTAAAAAAAAAAAAAAAAAAAAGTTTTACGATATAGTCCATGTACCCAAAAGTGGCACCGATAAAAACTACAGCTCGCCACGCAAAAAACAAGTCTTCATACGGCCGCTCGACGGAAAAATAAAAAAGTTATGACTTTTGATAAACGGAGAAGAAAATCCGCCAAAAATTGTTGCGTCCTTAAGCCCAAAATAGGCTGTGTCATGAAGGGGTTAAACCCATCATCACAAGTTGTTACTACTTCAACCCCTCTAACCAGCGATCTCGGTGACCCCTCCCTAGCCAACGTCAATACGAACAATACTGCAACTCACGTCTTCGCTGCTGTCATCCTCCCGCACCATGTATCCCTCGTCATACGTCTGTCCTCCTTGTTCTGCATAGAAGCAGGTCTTATCCAGAACCAGACCGCACTCCTGGCCGGTGCTGACCTCATCCACAAAGGTCTTCTCCCGGCGGATCGCCTTCACCGTGGCCTCCACACTTTCAAATTCTAGAGCACAGGAATGCGATCATGAACCCGGAGTCATCACCAGGACTTACCATCCATGACATACTCCTAACGCTGGAGAGCTGCCGCCTCGTCTTACCATAGACGCCATCAGAACTTGAGGTGTAGTTGTACTTTGAGGAATCGTCTGTCGGCTCCAGACCCCGGGAGCGCAGCTCTTCAATGGCGTAAATATCCAACATCAACAGATCCTCATCTCCTGCGCCCTTTCCCTGAGACTTGAGCTGGGCGGCCTTCCTCTCCTCCTCGAAGCTCTCCATATCTACTTTCATGCCTCGTTCCTCTGCAATCAGGCCGGTCAGATCCACGGGGAATCCATATGTGTCATAAAGCAGCCATGCTGTGTCACCTGGGGAGGCGGGATGCAAAAGGTTAGTTCTCAGATTTGTGTCAGTCATGGTTGAGGGGTATGAGCGAGTAGTAGCTCTTCTCTTACCAGGAATGGTCTTGCTCTCCCCCAGGCTCTGTATCTTTCGGTCGAGAATGCGGCGCCCTCTGTTGAGGGTTTTCAGGAACTGAGTCTCCTCCTCATTGATGATGTCCTTCACCATGTCAGGGTCTTTCTTAAGCTCTGGGAAAGCGTGTCCCTGCATAGACAGAAGAGGAAGACGTTGCAGTCCGCAGAGGACACGGTTCGCGAAGCGCAATGCATGACATTTACCAGTGACTCAACGACAACATCAACCAGAGTAGCGAAGAATCCTTTGGATGCATTGAGCTTCTCGTGTGCGTATCTCACAGCGCGGCGAAGGATTCGACGTAAAACATATCTATAATAAAGGATCAGACGGATTAGATAACGACTCCTTTACTACATCAATACCAACACTGGTCTACAAGACTCACCCGCGGCCCGTATTGTCAGGTCTCCCGCCATCAGCAAGGGCAACTGTAATCGTCCTGGCGTGATCTGCGAGTACTCTGTATGCCATGTCTATGCCGTCTTCATCCTCTGCACCCACCTTGCCAGCATAGGGCCTTGCTCCGGTACCCTGTGACAAAAGACCCCTTGTGATTAGCAGATGGTTAAGTGTGATGGCTGGCCCTGTAAGCTATCAGACAAGCTTGTGGACAGACACTGAACAAGCAGGTCATATGATGTGAATATAAACCTAACTCAGAATCAGTTACATTGTAAATACTATATTACCCAGCTTGTCATATATACTGATTGTAAGATGAAGCCAAGAGGTGGAGCTTCGAAGTCCCACCCCCCACCGGTATTAATATAAGGCTAGGCACACACCAACTGTACCACCAAGAGACTTGGGCACAACTCGCATCGGACAGCAAATGGACACCGGTCCGATATCAGTGGGCACAGTAGTCACCCGTCCGATATCAGTGGGCACAGTACAGTCACCCGTCCGATATCAGTGGGCACAGTACAGTCACTGGCATGTCCTAGTTCTCATTCATGTAAAGGATAGAAGTAGGACATGCCACGACTTTCTTCACGTGGACCACAAGTCAGTGTGAAATAACATCATGTGTATAGACTCCTAATGGGGTTGTGTGCCGTCTATGGAGTTACATGGACAACACAGGACCCCACACTACACTAGTGTGCCCCTTGTCTAACCTGCATCATGCTATGCTTGTATAATACCGCAGCAATGTGCCATCATTAGAGATGACAGGAAGCGGCGTATCACAAGCTCAGCGCTGTACTAACCTTCTGGATGGCATCAAAGTATGGAACAAAGAGGTCCGTGTCATAGTTGGACATCTTGACCTGCAGCACGGACACCAGTCTCTCCAGCCCCATCCCGGTGTCGATGCTCTTCTTGGGCAGCGGTTTCAGACTCCCGTCACTTTCCCTACAACAGAACAGTCACCATTACAGTCTCAGGAGCAAAAGACACACAGAGGTCATTAAAAGGACCTTAAAGAGGTTACCGGAGAGATGCTTCCCCAGTCCAGGCCTACAGATGTTGGCAGCTCCACTTCCGGCCCCAGGAGTACAGACCTCTCGTTGTCAGTAACCTCATCGCAGGGGGCTGAATGGCCAATTTAAAAAACTCAATTACTGAAATTAGCCATTCAGCCACCTGCAGCAATATCACCAACAGTGAGAGATCCATACCATGTGACCCGGGGCCTGAGCCCAAAGACGAGGCGCCGACACTCCCGGACCCAGACTATATTGGGGTAAGTATCTCTGTCTAGATAACCCCCATGTAGTGGAAAGCTCTGTAACCTTCTATCCATTTAATGACAGCAAGCGGCCATCTTGAAAATAGTTAAAAATTGAAAACAAAGTTGCCGAACTTCTCGTTAACGAGCGATGGGAGTCGATCTTCACCTCAACAACTATACTCTTATTTCTCTAATGCATCGGACAGCTGGAGCAACTTTGTAAATCATTTCGTGTATGCAGCTCCTGTCCAGATTTATGTATCTCCATGGTTACAGACTATAAACAGACCCAGGGTATTCTGATCCTGCAGTCACACACCCGTCCGCCTGTCCCCTACACACTTATGTCAGTAAGGGCCCCTCTACACGGTGTTCGCAGCCTCCATTCACTGAGTGATCCTTGCTCTAGTATGAAAGCACAGAAGCGATTCATCACAGGGGCGGCTGTCGGGCGCTGAAGCACTTAATGGTTGTCCCATATAAAAGGGTCCTAAGTGGTGGCAGGGTCTGCACTTCAGAGTGTTGCCATGGAGACACATTGTCCTGTATAGGAGCTGTAGACACAAAACGGAAGAATATAGCCGATTCACTTTTCCGTTTAGATGATTGGGACAATAAGAGGTAAACCGGCTGTGTGGTGCAGACACAGGGGACTGGCCCTTTAAACTACTATAACGGAAACTTCAGGGCTGGAGGATCACCTCCCTGCGCCTCTATAGCCCCTGCAGGTTACCTGTTGTACTGTATAAACACAAGGTTCCAGATCTCCAGCACGTTGGGGTCATCCATATTGACCAAGTGAGCAGCATCCCGGCCCCCGATACGGTCAAAGTGCATCTCACTGCAGGGTCCACAGGGGCCCGTGTCCCCCATTTCCCAGAAGTTGTCCTTCATGCTGCCTGGTAATATGCGGCTCTCTGGAAGTCTAGGGAGAATGAGAAGGAGTAATTGTCTGAAGATGCCCCTCCAATCCTTTAAAGCGGCATCATGTGCCCCCCAACCACAGGAGACCCCATCTTACCCCAGGTTCTGCCAGATCTGCTTACATTCCAGGTCCGGCTCCAAACCTGCCGCCTCGTTACCACCAAAGTAGGTGACGTACAGCCGCTCAATGTCTATGCCAAACTCCTTGGTCAGAAGGTCCAGGGCCAGTTTACATGCCAGCTCCTGTAGGGGGCAGCACAGGGTTATTACCCCCAGGAATGCCATTACTACAGCGGCAGCACTGACTGCGAGGACTCACCTTGAAGTAGTCTCCAAAAGACCAGGAGCCCAGCATCTCGAAGAAGGTGTGATGGTAGACATCCTTCCCCACGTCGTCCAGGTCATTGTGCTTCCCGCCGGCCCGGATACACTTCTGGGTGTTGGCGGCGCGGCTCAGCTTGGCCATCGGATGGGACGGGTCAATGGTGTTCAGGAAGATCGGCTTAAACTAGAGGAGCAGAAGCGGATTATTAGTGCTGGAGACGCAGGGAAGAGCCGAGAACTCCTCCGCAGCCCTGGGCATCGGGGACGAAAAGAGGCACGCGGATCACTTAACCCCTTAGAGTTCACTATCGTCCGCGGCATCTATGTGTGAATGATGGCTGCAGCAAGTCGGCGGTCCCCCGCAATCAAGAACGAGGGTCAGACGGGGCCACATGTCATATATATATATATATAAAACTTAGGGGCCCCAACATCTTCTACAACTGGGGAGCAGGTTCGCAATCACACTGCAGACACGAGTACTCAGAGGGCTGTGCCCCCCACCCAGCGCAGCTCGTGATCACATCCCACCGGCCACGTTCACAGCAGTCACTTGCTTTATGGCACTGATCCACTACACATCCCCCAATCCCAACTCAACGCTCCTATTTAACACCTAACATATGGTTTCCATTTCTCCCCAAATTTAAGATCTCCGCTTGCTTTCAGTGAATATGAAGATTCTCGTTATATATCCAGTTGGCTGTTACAGACGAGTGTCCAGACTGGATGCAACTGTAACAAAGCTTCAGCTGTGACGAGGAGGAGGTCAGGATGGTAGTTTTAGTCTCCGGAGGTAAAATAGAGTTCACAATCACTGACAGCAAGCAGAGACATTGACATCAGTGAGGAATAGAAATTCATACGGAACTTTTCGCTATATGATGAGGCTTTATCTGCAGAGCCCCCTGATAGCTCCTCATGGATACCCTCTCATTACTCCTCCTGGCACTGCAAGGCCGCCAGCACTGATGAGTCATAGGAGGCACAGACCTGAATCTCCCCTGTAACATGTGGGTGAGGGGACCCCAGAACACAAGCAGTGCTATGGCCGTGGCCTGAACCCCCAGACTCACGGCTCGCCCCCCGGGGTCTGTAATCAGCGCACACTTACCTGGTTCATGCCGGCGTTGGCGAACAGCAGCGTGGGGTCGTCCAGGGGCACGGTGGCCGAGGAGTGGACGTACGTGTGCCCATTCTCCTTGAAGAAGTCAATAAACTTCTGCCGGATCTCGGATGCAGTCAGCGCCGTCGTCATGGTGACCTGGATCTGCGCAAAATAAACACTACGTGTCACCGGGGGGCATCATAGAGAAGTGCAAAGAGAGACAGAACATATAGGGGGCGCCAACACCCCGAACATATAGGGGGCGCCAACACCCCGAACATATAGGGGGCGCCAACACCCCGAACATATAGGGGGCGCCAACACCCCGAACATATAGGGGGCGCCAACACCCCGAACATATAGGGGGCGCCAACACCCAGAGAGCTGCGCAAAGAGAGACAGAACATATAGGGGGCGCCAACATCCAGAACATATAGGGGGCGCCAACACCCAGAACATATAGGGGGCGCCAACACCCAGAACATGTAGGGGGCGCCAACACCCAGAACATATAGGGGGCGCCAACACCCAGAACATGTAGGGGGCGCCAACACCCAGAACATATAGGGGGCGCCAACACCCAGAGAGCCGTGCAAAGAGAGACAGAACATATAGGGGGCGCCAACACCCAGAACATGTAGGGGGCGCCAACACCCAGAGAGCTGCGCAAAGAGAGACAGAACATATAGGGGGCGCCAACATCCAGAACATATAGGGGGCGCCAACATCCAGAGGAGGAGCGGCTCCTCAACATTCATGACTGCCCCAGATCCTGTACCACCAAATACCTCTACACCCGGGTAATTACCCTGCTCACCCATCCAGGGGGGGGGGGGGCTGTCTTAAGTTGCCATCCACTCTGGGGTATATACCCGAACTCTCTCTCCACACCTCCTCCTCCCCCTGCGGTATATACCCGGCCTCTTCTCCGCCCCTCCTCCTCAGGGGTATATTCTCATTCTCTCTCCTCCTCCTCAGTGGTATATACCCGGACTCTCACCCCTCCCCATCTGGAGTATATACCCGGTCTCTCTCTCCGCCCCTCCTCCTCAGGGGTATATACCCGGCCTCTCACCCCTCCCCATCTGGGGTATATACCCGGTCTATCCCTCCCCCGCCCTTCTGGGGTATATGCCCGGTGTCCCTCCCCTCCGTACTATATACCGCCTGTTTCTCTCCCGCCGGCCGCCGCTCGGACTCCTCACACGTTTTCTCCACACGGAGATGACAGCAGCGAGAAGTCCCGCCCTCTATGCGCTGATTGGCTAACAGCGTCCGGCCGTGCTCTGCTATTGGATGAGTTAGCTGCTATAGGCAGCGAGAACGAGGCTGCCGGCTGATGCAACTAGACTCAATGCAGTGGTCATGTGACAGGGGGAAACTGAGGGGGGCCGTGAGAGCAGAGGGGGCCGTGAGGGGACCTGTGACACACGGAGGGCGGCGGTAATAGCAGCTCACCGAAAGAGGGCGCTCTGTACCAGCAAATCCTGAAAGCGATGTTCCCTGTCAGTAGGTGGCGCTGCAGAGCTGCTGTCCCATCTGCCCTCTTGTCAGTAATCAGATACATGTCAGTGAGGGCCGCAGGGTTCAGGATGTGAGAAACGAGAAAGAGAAAAGCGTAAAACCGCGGAGCCGCTGCGACACGCAGAGAACGGAGCCGAGAAAGAGAAAAGCGTAAAACCGCGGAGCCGCTGCGACGCAGAGAACGGAGCCGAGAAAGAGAAAAGCGTAAAACCGCGGAGCCGCTGCGACGCAGAGAACGGAGCCGAGAAAGAGAAAAGCGTAAAACCGCGGAGCCGCTGCGACACGCAGAGAACGGAGCCGAGAAAGAGAAAAGCGTAAAACCGCGGAGCCGCTGCGACACGCAGAGAACGGAGCGGAGAAAGAGAAAAGCGTAAAACCGCGGAGCGGCTGCGACGCAGAGAACGGAGCCGAGAAAGAGAAAAGCGTAAAACCGCGGAGCGGCTGCGACACAGAGAACGGAGCCGAGAAAGAGAAAAGCGTAAAACCGCGGAGCCGCTGCGACACGCAGAGAACGGAGCCGAGAAAGAGAAAAGCGTAAAACCGCGGAGCCGCTGCGACACGCAGAGAACGGAGCGGAGAAAGAGAAAAGCGTAAAACCGCGGAGCCGCTGCGACACGCAGAGAACGGAGCCGAGAAAGAGAAAAGCGTAAAACCGCGGAGCGGCTGCGACGCAGAGAACGGAGCCGAGAAAGAGAAAAGCGTAAAACCGCGGAGCGGCTGCGACGCAGAGAACGGAGCGCTTTTATTTCAGGGCTTTTTCACATTTCCGTATTTTGGACGTGAAAAATCAAAACGTAGAATCTGCTGTATTTTTCTGCTCATTTGCGCCTCATAGAAGTCGCTGCGGGCGCGCAAAACACGGAGGAGGGGCGTGAAACCCTGCCGGACTCCGCGGGACGCAAACTCATCGGGACTCGTTACACTAATCACACATCGGGACTCGTTACACTAATCACACATCGGGACTCGTTACACTAATCACACATTGGAGCTCGTTACACTAATCACACATCGGGACTCGTTACACTAATCACACATCGGGACTCGTTACACTAATCACACATCGGAGCTCGTTACACTAATCACACACCGGGACTCGTTACACTAATCACACATCGGGACTCGTTACACTAATCACACATCGGGACTCGTTACACTAATCACACATCGGGACTCGTTACACTAATCACACATCGGGACTCGTTACACTAATCACACATCGGGACTCGTTACACTAATCACACATCGGGACTCGTTACACTAATCACACATCGGGACTCGTTACACTAATCACACATCGGGACTCGTTACACTAATCACACATCGGAGCTCGTTACACTAATCACACATCGGAGCTCGTTACACTAATCACACATCGGAGCTCGTTACACTAATCACACATCGGAGCTCGTTACACTAATCACACATCGGGACTCGTTACACTAATCACACATCGGGACTCGTTACACTAATCACACATCGGAGCTCGTTACACTAATCACACATCGGGACTCGTTACACTAATCACACATCGGGACTCGTTACACTAATCACACATCGGGACTCGTTACACTAATCACACATCGGGACTCGTTACACTAATCACACATCGGGACTCGTTACACTAATCACACATCGGGACTCGTTACACTAATCACACACCGGAACTCGTTACACTAATCACACATCGGAACTCGTTACACTAATCACACATCGGGACTCGTTACACTAATCACACATCGGGACTCGTTACACTAATCACACATCGGGACTCGTTACACTAATCACACATCGGGACTCGTTACACTAATCACACATCGGGACTCGTTACACTAATCACACATCGGGACTCGTTACACTAATCACACATCGGAGCTCGTTACACTAATCACACATCGGGACTCGTTACACTAATCACACATCGGGACTCGTTACACTAATCACACATCGGAGCTCGTTACACTAATCACACATCGGGACTCGTTACACTAATCACACATCGGAACTCGTTACACTAATCACACATCGGGACTCGTTACACTAATCACACATCGGAGCTCGTTACACTAATCACACATCGGGACTCGTTACACTAATCACACATCGGAGCTCGTTACACTAATCACACATCGGGACTCGTTACACTAATCACACATCGGGACTCGTTACACTAATCACACATCGGGACTCGTTACACTAATCACACATCGGGACTCGTTACACTAATCACACATCGGGACTCGTTACACTAATCACACATCGGGACTTGTTACACTAATCACACATCGGGACTCGTTACACTAATCACACACCGGGACTCGTTACACTAATCACACACCGGGACTCGTTACACTAATCACACATCGGGACTCGTTACACTAATCACACACCGGGACTCGTTACACTAATCACACATCGGGACTCGTTACACTAATCACACATCGGGACTCGTTACACTAATCACACATCGGGACTCGTTACACTAATCACACATCGGGACTCGTTACACTAATCACACATCGGGACTCGTTACACTAATCACACATCGGAGCTCGTTACACTAATCACACATCGGAGCTCGTTACACTAATCACACATCGGGACTCGTTACACTAATCACACATCGGAGCTCGTTACACTAATCACACATCGGGACTCGTTACACTAATCACACATCGGGACTCGTTACACTAATCACACATCGGGACTCGTTACACTAATCACACATCGGGACTCGTTACACTAATCACACATCGGGACTCGTTACACTAATCACACATCGGGACTCGTTACACTAATCACACATCGGGACTCGTTACACTAATCACACATCGGGACTCGTTACACTAATCACACGTTGGAACTCGTTACACTAATCACACATCGGAGCTCGTTACACTAATCACACATCGGGACTCGTTACACTAATCACACATCGGGACTCGTTACACTAATCACACATCGGAGCTCGTTACACTAATCACACATCGGGACTCGTTACACTAATCACACATCGGGACTCGTTACACTAATCACACATCGGGACTCGTTACACTAATCACACATCGGAGCTCGTTACACTAATCACACATCGGGACTCGTTACACTAATCACACATCGGGACTCGTTACACTAATCACACATCGGGACTCGTTACACTAATCACACATCGGGACTCGTTACACTAATCACACATCGGGACTCGTTACACTAATCACACATCGGGACTCGTTACACTAATCACACATCGGAGCTCGTTACACTAATCACACATCGGGACTCGTTACACTAATCACACATCGGGACTCGTTACACTAATCACACATCGGGACTCGTTACACTAATCACACATTGGAGCTCGTTACACTAATCACACATCGGGACTCGTTACACTAATCACACATCGGGACTCGTTACACTAATCACACATCGGAGCTCGTTACACTAATCACACATCGGGACTCGTTACACTAATCACACATCGGGACTCGTTACACTAATCACACATCGGGACTCGTTACACTAATCACACATCGGAGCTCGTTACACTAATCACACATCGGGACTCGTTACACTAATCACACATCGGGACTCGTTACACTAATCACACATCGGAGCTCGTTACACTAATCACACATCGGGACTCGTTACACTAATCACACATCGGGACTCGTTACACTAATCACACATCGGGACTCGTTACACTAATCACACATCGGGACTCGTTACACTAATCACACATCGGGACTCGTTACACTAATCACACATCGGGACTCGTTACACTAATCACACATCGGAGCTCGTTACACTAATCACACATCGGGACTCGTTACACTAATCACACATCGGGACTCGTTACACTAATCACACATCGGGACTCGTTACACTAATCACACATTGGAGCTCGTTACACTAATCACACATCGGGACTCGTTACACTAATCACACATCGGGACTCGTTACACTAATCACACATCGGAGCTCGTTACACTAATCACACATCGGGACTCGTTACACTAATCACACATCGGGACTCGTTACACTAATCACACATCGGGACTCGTTACACTAATCACACATCGGAGCTCGTTACACTAATCACACATCGGGACTCGTTACACTAATCACACATCGGGACTCGTTACACTAATCACACATCGGAGCTCGTTACACTAATCACACATCGGGACTCGTTACACTAATCACACATCGGGACTCGTTACACTAATCACACATCGGGACTCGTTACACTAATCACACATCGGGACTCGTTACACTAATCACACACCGGAACTCGTTACACTAATCACACATCGGAGCTCGTTACACTAATCACACATCGGGACTCGTTACACTAATCACACATCGGGACTCGTTACACTAATCACACATCGGAGCTCGTTACACTAATCACACATCGGGACTCGTTACACTAATCACACATCGGGACTCGTTACACTAATCACACATCGGGACTCGTTACACTAATCACACATCGGGACTCGTTACACTAATCACACATCGGGACTCGTTACACTAATCACACATCGGGACTCGTTACACTAATCACACATCGGAGCTCGTTACACTAATCACACATCGGGACTCGTTACACTAATCACACATCGGGACTCGTTACACTAATCACACATTCGGGACTCGTTACACTAATCACACATTGGAGCTCGTTACACTAATCACACATCGGGACTCGTTACACTAATCACACACCGGAACTCGTTACACTAATCACACATCGGAACTCGTTACACTAATCACACATCGGGACTCGTTACACTAATCACACATCGGGACTCGTTACACTAATCACACATCGGGACTCGTTACACTAATCACACATCGGGACTCGTTACACTAATCACACATCGGGACTCGTTACACTAATCACACATCGGGACTCGTTACACTAATCACACATCGGAGCTCGTTACACTAATCACACATCGGGACTCGTTACACTAATCACACATCGGGACTCGTTACACTAATCACACATCGGGACTCGTTACACTAATCACACATCGGGACTCGTTACACTAATCACACATCGGAACTCGTTACACTAATCACACATCGGGACTCGTTACACTAATCACACATCGGAGCTCGTTACACTAATCACACATCGGGACTCGTTACACTAATCACACATCGGAGCTCGTTACACTAATCACACATCGGGACTCGTTACACTAATCACACATCGGGACTCGTTACACTAATCACACATCGGGACTCGTTACACTAATCACACATCGGGACTCGTTACACTAATCACACATCGGAGCTCGTTACACTAATCACACATCGGGACTCGTTACACTAATCACACATCGGGACTCGTTACACTAATCACACATCGGGACTCGTTACACTAATCACACATCGGAGCTCGTTACACTAATCACACATCGGGACTCGTTACACTAATCACACATCGGAGCTCGTTACACTAATCACACATCGGGACTCGTTACACTAATCACACATCGGGACTCGTTACACTAATCACACATCGGGACTCGTTACACTAATCACACATCGGGACTCGTTACACTAATCACACATCGGGACTCGTTACACTAATCACACATCGGGACTCGTTACACTAATCACACATCGGGACTCGTTACACTAATCACACATCGGGACTCGTTACACTAATCACACATCGGGACTCGTTACACTAATCACACATCGGGACTCGTTACACTAATCACACATCGGGACTCGTTACACTAATCACACATCGGGACTCGTTACACTAATCACACATCGGGACTCGTTACACTAATCACACATCGGGACTCGTTACACTAATCACACATCGGGACTCGTTACACTAATCACACATCGGGACTCGTTACACTAATCACACATCGGGACTCGTTACACTAATCACACGTGGACTCGTTACACTAATCACACATCGGAGCTCGTTACACTAATCACACATCGGGACTCGTTACACTAATCACACATCGGGACTCGTTACACTAATCACACATCGGAGCTCGTTACACTAATCACACATCGGGACTCGTTACACTAATCACACATCGGGACTCGTTACACTAATCACACATCGGGACTCGTTACACTAATCACACATCGGAGCTCGTTACACTAATCACACATCGGGACTCGTTACACTAATCACACATCGGGACTCGTTACACTAATCACACATCGGGACTCGTTACACTAATCACACATCGGGACTCGTTACACTAATCACACATCGGGACTCGTTACACTAATCACACATCGGGACTCGTTACACTAATCACACATCGGAGCTCGTTACACTAATCACACATCGGGACTCGTTACACTAATCACACATCGGAGCTCGTTACACTAATCACACATCGGACTCGGACTCGTTACACTAATCACACGAATCACGGAGCTCGTTACACTAATCACACATCGGGACTCGTTACACTAATCACACATCGGGACTCGTTACACTAATCACACATCGGAGCTCGTTACACTAATCACACATCGGGACTCGTTACACTAATCACACATCGGGACTCGTTACACTAATCACACATCGGGACTCGTTACACTAATCACACATCGGAGCTCGTTACACTAATCACACATCGGGACTCGTTACACTAATCACACATCGGGACTCGTTACACTAATCACACATCGGGACTCGTTACACTAATCACACATCGGGACTCGTTACACTAATCACACATCGGGACTCGTTACACTAATCACACATCGGGACTCGTTACACTAATCACACATCGGGACTCGTTACACTAATCACACATCGGGACTCGTTACACTAATCACACATCGGAGCTCGTTACACTAATCACACATCGGGACTCGTTACACTAATCACACATCGGGACTCGTTACACTAATCACACATCGGGACTCGTTACACTAATCACACATCGGGACTCGTTACACTAATCACACATCGGGACTCGTTACACTAATCACACATCGGGACTCGTTACACTAATCACACATCGGAGCTCGTTACACTAATCACACATCGGGACTCGTTACACTAATCACACATCGGGACTCGTTACACTAATCACACATCGGGACTCGTTACACTAATCACACATCGGGACTCGTTACACTAATCACACATCGGGACTCGTTACACTAATCACACATCGGGACTCGTTACACTAATCACACATCGGAGCTCGTTACACTAATCACACATCGGGACTCGTTACACTAATCACACATCGGGACTCGTTACACTAATCACACATCGGGACTCGTTACACTAATCACACATCGGGACTCGTTACACTAATCACACATCGGGACTCGTTACACTAATCACACATCGGGACTCGTTACACTAATCACACATCGGGACTCGTTACACTAATCACACATCGGGACTCGTTACACTAATCACACATCGGAGCTCGTTACACTAATCACACATCGGGACTCGTTACACTAATCACACATCGGGACTCGTTACACTAATCACACATCGGGACTCGTTACACTAATCACACATCGGGACTCGTTACACTAATCACACATCGGGACTCGTTACACTAATCACACATCGGGACTCGTTACACTAATCACACATCGGAGCTCGTTACACTAATCACACATCGGGACTCGTTACACTAATCACACATCGGGACTCGTTACACTAATCACACATCGGGACTCGTTACACTAATCACACATCGGAGCTCGTTACACTAATCACACATCGGGACTCGTTACACTAATCACACATCGGGACTCGTTACACTAATCACACATCGGAGCTCGTTACACTAATCACACATCGGGACTCGTTACACTAATCACACATCGGGACTCGTTACACTAATCACACATCGGAGCTCGTTACACTAATCACACATCGGGACTCGTTACACTAATCACACATCGGGACTCGTTACACTAATCACACATCGGGACTCGTTACACTAATCACACATCGGGACTCGTTACACTAATCACACATCGGGACTCGTTACACTAATCACACATCGGAGCTCGTTACACTAATCACACATCGGGACTCGTTACACTAATCACACATCGGGACTCGTTACACTAATCACACATCGGGACTCGTTACACTAATCACACATCGGGACTCGTTACACTAATCACACATCGGGACTCGTTACACTAATCACACATCGGGACTCGTTACACTAATCACACATCGGAGCTCGTTACACTAATCACACATCGGGACTCGTTACACTAATCACACATCGGGACTCGTTACACTAATCACACATCGGGAGCTCGTTACACTAATCACACATCGGGACTCGTTACACTAATCACACATCGGGACTCGTTACACTAATCACACATCGGGACTCGTTACACTAATCACACATCGGGACTCGTTACACTAATCACACATCGGGACTCGTTACACTAATCACACATCGGAGCTCGTTACACTAATCACACATCGGGACTCGTTACACTAATCACACATCGGGACTCGTTACACTAATCACACATCGGAGCTCGTTACACTAATCACACATCGGGACTCGTTACACTAATCACACATCGGGACTCGTTACACTAATCACACATCGGGACTCGTTACACTAATCACACATCGGGACTCGTTACACTAATCACACATCGGGACTCGTTACACTAATCACACATCGGGACTCGTTACACTAATCACACATCGGGACTCGTTACACTAATCACACATCGGGACTCGTTACACTAATCACACATCGGAGCTCGTTACACTAATCACACATCGGGACTCGTTACACTAATCACACATCGGGACTCGTTACACTAATCACACATCGGAGCTCGTTACACTAATCACACATCGGGACTCGTTACACTAATCACACATCGGGACTCGTTACACTAATCACACATTGGAGCTCGTTACACTAATCACACATCGGGACTCGTTACACTAATCACACATCGGGACTCGTTACACTAATCACACATCGGGACTCGTTACACTAATCACACATCGGGACTCGTTACACTAATCACACATCGGGACTCGTTACACTAATCACACATCGGAACTCGTTACACTAATCACACATCGGGACTCGTTACACTAATCACACATCGGGACTCGTTACACTAATCACACACCGGAACTCGTTACACTAATCACACATCGGAGCTCGTTACACTAATCACACATCGGGACTCGTTACACTAATCACACATCGGGACTCGTTACACTAATCACACATTGGAGCTCGTTACACTAATCACACATCGGGACTCGTTACACTAATCACACATCGGGACTCGTTACACTAATCACACATCGGAGCTCGTTACACTAATCACACATCGGGACTCGTTACACTAATCACACATCGGGACTCGTTACACTAATCACACATCGGAGCTCGTTACACTAATCACACATCGGGACTCGTTACACTAATCACACATCGGGACTCGTTACACTAATCACACATCGGGACTCGTTACACTAATCACACATCGGGACTCGTTACACTAATCACACACCGGAACTCGTTACACTAATCACACATCGGAGCTCGTTACACTAATCACACATCGGGACTCGTTACACTAATCACACATCGGGACTCGTTACACTAATCACACATCGGAGCTCGTTACACTAATCACACATCGGGACTCGTTACACTAATCACACATCGGGACTCGTTACACTAATCACACATCGGGACTCGTTACACTAATCACACACCGGAACTCGTTACACTAATCACACATTGCCATCAGGACGTCTTTGTTTGTCGCACGCGAATGAAACTGGCAGCAAATAAAATACGCGGAAAAAGCAACGTACGGTCTGCAGATACGTAGGGCAGAACAATGGCGCACTGCAGGCTTTTCTTTTGCATGACCAATGGCCTGTGTTCACTGCGGATCGCACGCGCCGTATACACCTGTGTTCACTGCGGATCGCACGCCCCGTATACACCTGTGTTCACTGCGGATCGCACGCGCCGTATACACCTGTGTTCACTGCGGATCGCACGCGCCGTATACACCTGTGTTCACTGCGGATCGCACGCGCCGTATACACCTGTGTTCACTGTGGATTGCACGCGCCGTATACACCTGTGTTCACTGCGGATCGCACGCGACGTATACACCTGTGTTCACTGCGGATCGCACGCCCCGTATACACCTGTGTGCACTGCAGATCGCACGCGCCGTATACACCTGTGTTCACTGCGGATCGCACGCCCCGTATACACCTGTGTTCACTGCGGATCGCACGCCCCGTATATACACCTGTGTTCACTGTGGATTGCACGCGCCGTATA